>NW_019397565.1:50405-138517 GCF_000591075.1 Eurytemora carolleeae | reverse complement strand
AAATGAGTGAAAATTTAAAAAAAACGGTGTATTTTCCAGGATAAAATCCGTACAATCCGTACAATTTGAAAACAAATCCGTACAATCCGTACAATCCGTACAATCCGTACAATTTTAGGGTTAAAAAAAATCAATCCGTACAATCCGTACAATCCGTACATTTTGGCCACCCTGTACTTATCCTGTAAAACGCTTGTGATTGTTAAATATGTTGTTTGCAATCTGATTTAAAATGAAAAAATATTAATATTGATTTTCAATAATATTTTCTAATCTACATGCAACAGAAATATGGAAGAAAATTTGAAAAATGTATCTCTTGTAAAATGACGAGATTTTCTTCAAGTAGGCTCAGATGAAGTTTTCATGGGTACCATTGTGAATCGCCAATCGGACATGCAACAATATAATTACGTCTCCAGTCTTCTTGTCAACACAACTCAAATACTCAAACACCACCAACCTGGCAGTTAATCTACCTAACAATTCAACGTTAAAACCATGTAATGATTCCTAATAAACAAAATACCTAAATGGTAAAGAGGGGAGAGAATGATATATTTAGCTCCCTGGAGGCTTGGTTGAGCCCAAGATTGGTAGAACAGATCCCTGAACATATTTTATAAAAGGTTTTAATCAAGGAGTAAGGAATAGAAGCGGTACAAGCGGTAATTTCTTACACAAATGGAGTACCCGTCTGCAAAGCATGTATAATCATATGGTAGGGCGAACCGCGCCAGTTATATCTCCCTTCTATTCCTTACTCCCTGGTTTTATTTGATCAAGAATATAATCTGGGACCGAATCTAATGAGTTTAAGCTAGGTCGCTGAACTTCCTATCCCCGAGATTCCACTACTAATCTGATTATAGGACAAGGATAAACACTGAATCATCGATTCAACAAACATGGTTGAACTGTCTCTAGCCCTAGCTCAAGTTCATTAAATCCGGTCCCTCATAACCTAGGAACAGGATATGAAAGATAAAAGATTAACAGTTAACAATAAACACGATTATTAACTACTCTACGGAATATTTTAACGAACTATTTATCAAGCAAGTAACCTTATCAATGCCAATTAATTAATAATTATACTCTTTTCCTTTAAATTTCTCCTTTTCGTTAAGTATAAAAAGTAATAATCATGGTTGTTTCAATCTGTTTTAATGTTAAAGATAATAATATAATCAAATACTTGACTGGCTCTACTTGGGACAAGTTTTTCCTCTCTTAAAACGAGTGACAGGCAATGTATGGTAGTTGAACTGAGAATGTAGTATTGTACACCATTAAAACGTTATATATGTCTCAAATGAATTCTAAAAATTTCTCCACAATACTACATTCTCATTTCAGCTACCATACTCCTACAACTAACTTGTACCTTCCCCCCCCCCATTGAAATTAAAATTGGCCTTACAGCAATTGTTTACTGAACCCACTAGTGTTTAACATTTTAGAAATAATTCACGTAATCATAAATCATAGATTAATTTACAATAATAGATAGGACACTAGATGTCGTCTTTTCAAGATTTATTGGTTTTCGGTCACAATAACCCCGAGGCAAAAGCCCAAAGGAGTTCTGCGCAAGCATCGTTGAATTACAAGACAGAGAGAGAATGCGCTGCCTGCGCAGAACTCCTAAGGGCTTCTGCCTCAGGGTGTTTGTAAAAAAAAACACTAAATCTTAAAAAGACGACATCTAGTGTCCTATCTGTTATTGTTAATTAATCTATGCACGTAATAATATTGTAAATAATGTAAAAATAAACCTCTGATTATTATTAACAAATATATAAATAATCTACCTAGTGGGTAAACATCCTGTGAGAGGGTGGCCATTAAAGTAACCCGTATACTGAGTAACCAGGCCTAGGCAGAGAAGGAGACACCCTGGACCAAAGGGAACCATACTAAACAGAGAGAATCAAACAGATGTCGTCTTTCCTTCAGGAAATGCACTACTTTTTTTTTGTGTACAGTGGGACCTATAAAACTGTAGAACAGAAGGACGGCCGTAATTTCAAGTTCAAACACAATTTGATAAGAGGTAGTGAAATATTGGTTAGGTTGTAAAAATTTTATTTTATATTCTTCATTGTTAATCTTTTACCTATATGATCTAAATATACTTGAAATTCCTCCAATAGGTCCTTTCACCAATACAAGACCAGCTAATATACCACCTTAATTAATATTATTTACATCATTAATATCATAAACATGTTAACTGTAACATTAATGATTAACCTAATAAACAATGATAATAAAGAAAATGATAATTATGATGAAAATGATAAAGATAATGAAGACACTTTTTGAAAATAAGGATAATGTTAATGAAGGCCATGACTTATTACTATAATATAATGATGATAATGATGATAATGATGATATTGATGATAATGATGATAATGTTGATATTGATGATATTGATGATATTGATGACAATGGTGATAATGATGATATTTATGATATTGATGATATTGATGATGATGATGACAATGATAATAATGATGATAATGATAACAATGATGATAATGATGATATTGATGACAATGGTGATAATGATGATATTGATGATATTGATAATAATGATGATAATGATCATTATGATGATGATGATCATAGTGATTTTAATGATAACATTGCTGTTATGATTATAATTTCATAAAGCTTTTAATGATAACGATAAGGTAATGATTATAATGTTAATAACTATTCTAATAAAGATGACAATAACGAAAATGATAATAATGTTGATAAAGCGATGATTATTACAATAATGGAATGATGATAATGATGATAAAACCGTACCCAAGTGTCCTATGAAAGATGTGTTAGGGACAAGAACCTGGATTAGCAATAGCTCTAACCAGACCCCGTATCTAAACATTTAAAGCTCAACTTAAATAAAGCTTAAATAAAAGGGCAACCATCCTTCTGTGGAAATCTAGGCCGAGCCCCTTAAAAAAATCGCCATAGGACGGAAATTAATGTAACAGTTGATTTACAATACAGTACAGTACAGTACAGAACAGAACAGAACAGAACAGAACAGAACAGTACAGTACAGTACAGTACAGTACAGTACAGTACAGTACAGTACAGTACAGTACAGTACAGTACAGTACAGTACAGTACAGTACAGTACAGTACAGTACAGCGCTATACTGTTCATTACAATTCATCTATCTGTCTAGATTTTATCTAGATAGATAAACAATTCATCACGGAAAAGAAAAGTAGAGAAAAATGGACAGAAAATTATTTTGATCAAGACGGGATATGGAAAAATTGCAAATTTGTGTTCTTTGAATAATTTTTTAATAGCATAAGTAAATATAATAAATGTGTATGAATACAATTTATACATATAATTCGTGTAAAGAAGACACTTCTACACTTCTAAAAATGCTTCAACTCAGAATTGCTTCTGGAAAATACAGATAATATATATGCACATAAATATATAAATAAATAGAACCTGATAGGAACCAGAAAACCAAAGTAAGATTCTCTATCTGTCTCCGAGCTGTATTTAGAAGTCAAAACCTAGAGAACAATAAATATAGTTGAACTGTGAAATGCAGAATGTTCAGTGCATACTGCCTATGTCAGATTTGCAAAAAAAGGAGTATAAATAAAGAATTAAATACTGACTATACTATACTTCTAAGGTCACAATAATATTCAATACCTCAACCTTCGTAAAAAATCAGAAGATTACAATTCTAAATCTAAAGAATTAAAATAAAACCTTTAATGCAAAGAGAACACCACTGAAGCCAATTGAGCACTGCTGCATGTAACTATAATCCTAAATATATCGCTGTCAACGTTCTCTTAAAAAAAATTCTGTTGCGGATTTTTACAATTACTTTGCGCATTTTTAATGACATTTTTTTCAGAATTTTCTTGCAAAATGTACTTAAAATTTAAATTAAAAAATCTTGTTTTAAAATGTACTTCAAGCTCTGAATAAGTGTACTGCACTCACCTCTGACAGGTCTGCAGCGAGTACAGCAAGCAGTACATACGCTATCCCGGACATCAGGGTCAACAGGACTAAACCAACTTTCATTATTAGCAATATTGTATTGCATACTGTACAGTGTTCTGTACTGCACTGATGTCAAAACTTTCTTTTGTGAATCTCAGGATCAAGCTTTGATCTTTTAGCAAACCCTTTTCTAATAAATATCCCGTGGTGGTCATACTTTAAAAAAGGGATCAAACATTTATCCTCAAATTTAAAAGTGTCAAATTGGAAATCGAGATCAAGTGTTTCAGTTCAACAATATTCTACACGAGAGTTAAGAACTCTGGGAAAACATTCAATATTTACATGAGGGTACTGTAAACTGTACAGTGTACATGAGGGTACTGTAAACTGTACAGTGTACAGTGTACTGCAATATTTACATGAGGGTACTGTAAACTGGACAGTGTACAGTGTACTGCAATATGTACATGAGGGTGCTGTAAACTGTACAGCGTACAGTGTACTGCAATAAAATTTTTTATTGACCTTTGTATACTGTATCGTCTACGTTACTATACAGTATACTGTACTTTACTGTACAGTACAAATATTCATTATTGACATTAACAGTGTTTTGTACAGTAAACTCTACTGCAGATAATTCAAATCGATTTGAACTTCTTTATCTGTCAAACATCTATATTCTACATTCTTGACACATGAAGAGTAATAGAAGAGTGTGAATTTAACTCTCCAGTTATTCGCGAACACTCATTTATAAAAAAGGTTGCGCGCACTCTATTAAAAAAAAGGTTGCGTACACGCCCTTCAAAAGAAAAGTTGCGCATTATCCCTTTTAAAAGAAGATTGCGCATACTTCCTTCAAATTAAAAGGTTTTCTGATGGTTACCAAGTGTGAAGAAGAACCGAATGGAGCCGAGTCTTCTCTCCAACTGAATTCCCTTCCAGGCCAAGGATACCATGTTGTAGTACAGGTGGATATCATGGGTGTGCCTAATCAAATCAAATCAAATCAAACAATCAATCCATCAATCAATGTAATACAGCTAGGTGGATAGCATGAGTGCCTAATCAATAAATCAATCAATCAATCAGGCTAGGCACACCCTAATACCCTAATATAATACAGGAACATATTCTGAATGTGTATTATAAAAAATCAATATATCAACAAATCAATCTAACAACCATCAATCAATCAATCAATTAATTAATCAATCCGCAATCAATCTACACTCAATCAATTAATCAATCAATTAATCAATCAATCAACAATTAACAACCAATCAATCAATCAATAAACATTAAATTAGTCAATCAACAACCAATGAATCAATCAATCATCAATCAATTATCAGTAATCAATCAATAAATAAACAATCAATCAATTAACAATCTATCAATCAATCAAAATATATTGAACCTGAGAGCTGGAACTACTAATCTAAGATATTCCCCCTTCACCCAGACCCCCTCCCCTGACAAGCAAAGGCGTGGGACCACCAACATCTGCAGGTACACGCCAACCTACAAATACAGAGACTGTAAACGTAACCCTGTACCATGTAAAGATGCCAATGCCCGATTTACAACAGTACCCTTGAGTATGTGATTAAAAATGTAGATGATGTTGTCGTTTTCCTAAGTTTATAAGTGTTATATTCTAATAATTCTTTATATGCTTTCCTGTTATATAAAGAAACAAAAATTTATTTGTTTAGTTTTTCTTAATTATAAAAATTGATATCTATTTCATATTTCAACAAACAAAGCTGTTATGGGTACCACTGTACGCCCGGAAGTGTAATCTTGAATGGGGATCATTTAAAATTACGCTTACAGTCCCTTTAAATCAATTATTATAAGACAAATTAATTCTCTTTAACTATAACAAAATAAGATCTAAAGTTCAGAGCTGGTAACACCAAAATCTGAAAACAGGGATGCATATTTTCTTGAAAAAATCATTATGGGTACTGACACGTTAGAGTGTACTGTAACACTGTACAATGTACATGGGTACTGTACCTGTCCAAGTATGGCGAGACATGTCACAGGAGGAATATTAGTTACTCCGATATTTCTGTACAAAATAAAATTTCAATATATAAATAAAAAAATGATGAGATTAAATATTGAGAAAAAAACTAGAATAAAAATGCTCGATTGTTAGAAAAAGAAATATATGTAACTAGCTGAAGGGCCTGGCGTTGCCCGTGAAAAAAAAAACAGTTAAAAAAAGTTATTTTAATAAAAAACTTTGAAAAAAATTCTAATTTAAAAAAAAGAATTGTATATTTAACTAGCTGAAGGGCCAAAAAGCCAGTTGAAAAAAGTTATTTTAATAAAAAAATTTGAAAAAAAATTCTAATTTTAAAAAAAAGAATTGTATATGTAACTAGCTGAAGGGCCCGGCGTTGCCCGTGAAAAAAAGTTAAAAAAATAAGAAATTTGAATAAAAAAAATTTGAAAAAATTTGAATTTTTTTTGGCCTTTGTCACCCCCAAGCTACCTATGTGTACAAAAAAATTTCAGCCCATTCGGTCCAGCCGTTTGACCGGCCAGAGGAACATATATATGAATTCTTGTTTTTATGAAATAGAGTGATCAGCTTAAAAATGCACTAAATGAGAGTTAGAAGCGTGAAAAATATGCTTTAATCAATAAAGATATGGGCTTTATTGTTGGCTTAAAAAAGGTTTATTTTATTTCATTTTCTATGATCCGAAATCAATTCCAGTTCTGAGTATTTTTGATAATGAAGACGACATTTTCATATTTTCTCCAGCGCCAGCCGTAAAAACAAGTTGTAAGCAAAATATCAATAATTAAAAAAAGGAAATAAAAAATCTATATAATATAATCTATATTTGAAATTATTAAGTTTCCTGACTAATTGTAGGCCTAGGAGTATGATCCCCAGTTCAGGAACACGGCCTCGTCGCATTATTCACAATTTCTTAAATAATAATTAACTATAAGCGTAATTTCAAGTGACCTTCCATGCAAAGATATCAATGCCCGATTTACAACGGTACCCTTCAAAGCTTGGGTTGATCAAGTAAGAATTAGATAACCAAGCTTTTGTTTCTTTAAACTGTTTACTTTTGAAGAAATAAACACAATTTGAGTAAACATAATCTTCCACAGTTTAGATCAGAGTACCGTTGTAAATCGTACATTGCCTGGTGGGTACTTTAAAATTACGCTTACAAGCCCTTTAAAGGGAATGAACACTCAATTCTAAGAAAAAAAATGTTATGAGAGCCGATGTAAATCCATCTTAAAGGACGATATACCATTCATGGTTATCTACAGGTTTACCCACAAAGGATGATACTTTAATAACCCAAACCCAAAACTCGTTAAATATGACTATCTGTTATATCTGTTACATCTGTTATATTTAGGTTTCTTCCTTCAATACTGTCTTGAAATGGTTTACATTATTAATGGGGTTGTAAAAAAAGTAGCTAGTTTTCAACTGCATGGAACTAGGGATATTTTTGTTTCTGAATCTTTATGAGTGTAGATTTATGTTTCTGTCTGTGCTGCAAAATTCCGCAATTAAACTTTGCAATCGAAATTGAAACTACGACGTAACATTACGATGCTTTTGTACCTGTTTTTAAAAAATATCATCGATTTATTGCATTGTTTTTATGTACTGCATTGTGTATGTGTACTGCAACTTGTCACATATTATCTGAAACCATGGTAAAATGTAAAATGTTAACTACAATCTATTATATGTATTGTTTAAAAGAGAGACTAGTTGAACAATTACAAATTGTAATTAAAGATATTTAAGGAAGTGTTCACGAAAATGGAAGGGGGGTATACAGAATGAACAATAATAAAATTATAATACTTTTTAATCTTAAAAAAGTTTAAGGCTGCAAAACAGGATGTAGGCTAGGCCGTTAAAGCAACCCCATTTACTTTAATTAATTGGAATTGTGAACAAACCCTTAGGTTTATATCTATTTCAGTTTAGGAAAATACCGATATTAACAATCCAATTATTGTTTAATTATTTTTCGCGAACACTCCCATTAACAAGATCGACTAATCAAAATACTAAAAAGGCTAATAATTGGTTACCAAAAACTCCAGGAGGGGTACAAGATAAAACAAATATTATTGTTCCTTAAAATCTTTTTTGAAAAAAAAAGTTATTTTAAGTGAGCTGGTTTACATTGGGATGGTGAAAAATTAAAAATCCGAAAAATATTTAATAAATTCAAAGTTTTCTTTTCACAATTAGTTTATGATTCTTAGCAACACCGGATAAATTGACAGAGGAAACAGAACAGGTTCTTCATGTACATAATAATAAATTGTAAAAACTGCAGTACGGTACAGCACAGTACAGTAAAGAGTACAGTACAGTACAGCGTAATTATTGAGAACTTTACAACTTCAAAAAGTTTTCACAACAGCGTTAGTATAATTGTACAAAATTTAAACACACATTGAACTACTACTTTGAACACTACTTTGAACTTTACATTGAAAGCTATTTAAAGTTGAAAGTTGAACTGTTTAAAAAAATCTCAAAATTTTGTTGAAAGATTATACATTTAGAAATTGAAAGAATTCTTTCCCAGAGAAAATCTAAAAGCTACAATGAAATAAATATCTAACTTGGCACATATTAGCCGACAAAATGGCTGACTTCTACAATAGAAGACAATCAATCTAAAACTAACTGGGAGTTCCAATCTTGGAATAAAAGATGAAACTCCGCACAACATTTAAGGGAGTGCCGACAAAATTCAAAAATAATAACAGTTTTCCTTAGATACTCTGTTTAAAATGGAATTGAGAACAAACTTAGATTCAAAATTTGTCCTTTTCCCTTTTTCCGAAAAGAACGAACACTCCCTTTAAAGCGTGGAATACTGCACTTACTTACGGTATCAATGGCATGGATTGCGGCAACAGCTCATTATTTGATCAACTCATTAATTAAACACTAAACAGCTCAATAATTAGCAGCAAATAGGATTATAACTAATTATTTAAGCAGCTTATCAGCAACTTGATTACCATTGCTAATTATCGAGCTCTACTAATATTCACAGCTTTATTTGGTTTTTATTCCATTGTTAATATATTGCACTGGGATGGGTTGCGCATTGAGCCTAACAGTGATGGAAGCTAGATTTTCTGACATTTAAAGGATTTTATTCTGCATCTTAAGAAATCTAATAATATTAATTAATAATGAGTTCTTTTGCCTCTACGTTTAGTGCAGTCCAAGCGATAAAAATCATGGAAACAACGATAGAAAAAAATTGTGCAATTTTGACATTTTTGTATTTGTGTTAAAGATAAACAACCTCATATACTGTAAAAACAGTCGTAAAATTGAGCTTCCCAATTCTGTTAGGTCCCCAAAAATAGATCATAATGCATTTTCAACTGATAGAGAATAAATATAATAAATGGCAAAGTGGGTTCACAAATTAATAAATGGCAAAATGGGTTCACATTAATACATGGCATAAATCACACAAATTATTTGGCAATTCGGTCTTTTCTCATTGACTAAATATAGGAGTATAATGTTCATAAAAATTCTTGATATAAAACAAAAAAAAAAATGAGATTTTCGAAAGTGACAAACTCTTGAAGAATTTCAACTAATTTCCCAATAAAATTTCTTAGGTAAGAATTTCAACTAATTTCTCTATAAAATTTATCAGATTAAATTTTCTGCCAGGGAAAAAGAAAAAAAGTTCTTAGATCATTTCTAAAACAAATTACAAATTTATATTGTGCGATCTCCAAGGTGCTTATAACATAATCCCATTGTAGTCCTTTTGATCACAACTGGAGCTAGATGATAATCCCGAATTGATATGCAAACCCAACATCTTATACTCCCAATTTATTTCTAATAACTGTTATTTCTCTTTTTCTCTAGAAACTTTTTCCCTTTTCCTCCCGCAAAAGAAACATGAAACTTATCGCCATCTTGCGCAGCGGTAACTTCCGTGGAAAGACGAACATCGTGGCTGGAAAAGAACGGATTTTTCTGTAGAGATGAGCTTACAGCGCCTCCTGTGGCCTTTGCGGGCAAAATGGGAACTAACTTAGTATTTGCGAGTTTTTCGCGCATTTCAACTCCAGGAATTTTGTGAAGTACTCCAGGACCCAGGTGAACTGTTCCAGGAGTTCCAGGAACTTCAAGAAGGGGGGGAACAGGTGAAAAGTTTGTCCCTTTGTCCGATTCTATTTTGAGAATTGGAGATCTAAAATAAAAATTTGTAAAACAAAAAAATTCACCAGTCATAAAAACTGTAACAAAAAATAATGTAGGAAACAACTATAAAAATATAATTTCTCCCTTTTCAGACGTTTATCTAAAAATTATTTATTTCTCCAAATGCAGTGATAAAAAATCCCCAAAAATTCCATGCAACAGTTTTTAAACTACTTAAAATATATATAATACTCAAAATTTAGGAATGAGTTTTGTAGAAGATATAAATCCCTGTATTACCGAGGTTCTATAACTCCAGGCGAAGGCAACAAAAACTGTGGATGAAGCAGGGATTCCTAGAGCACAATAAAAACTAAAAATTCAGAAGTAGAATGGAAAATTTTATAACAAATTCGTATTTAAAGGAACTGTAAGCGTAATAAAAAGTTACCCTCCATGCTAATTTGAAAACAACGGTATCATTAAAGCTTTGTCTGAACTGAATTAGATATCGATGTTTATAATTTTAAAACCTGTTTATTTTAATTACTTTACGACCTACTGCAATATCGGACCCACGACTACTGTTTAATTTACTTACTTTACGACCTACTGCAATATCGGACCCACGACTACTGTTTATTTTACTTAATTTGCGACCTACTGCAATATTGGACCCACAACTACTGTTTATTTTACTTGCTTTACGAGGTACTGCAATATCGGACCCACAACTACTGTTTATTTTACTTGCTTTACGAGGTACTGCAATATCGGACCCACGACTACTGTTTATTTTACTTGCTTCACGACCTACTGCAATATTGGACCCACAACTACTGTTTATTTTACTTGCTTTACGAGGTACTGCAATATCGGACCCACGACTACTGTTCATTTTACTTGCTTTACGACCTACTGCAATATCGGACCCACGACTACTGTTTATTTTACTTACTTTACGACCTACTGCAATATCGGACCCACCACTACTTTTTATTTTACTTGCTTTACGACCTATTGCAATACCGGACCTTCTGTTTATTTTGTATTTTTTTAAGGTTTGGTTAGAACTAGCAGCTGTAAACCACGTGTTAGTAGGTCGAAAGTGTAGTATGGCGGATGATGCATAGGTCAAAAGTGTAGTATAGCAGATGTGCGTGGGTCGAAGGATACACCATCGTACAGTTGAATGAATTTACCTTGGTTCTCGGTTTGGTGTGTCTTCTTGTTCTGATTTTAGAGCTTTGAACCCGAGTAAGAGCAGGTATGTCACCTAGATTGCAATCAATCAATCAATAACTTTTTTCTTTAAATAATGGAAATTAATGATTCAAGGAAGTTTTTTTTCAATTTGAACAAACTATGTCCTTCTTGGCATTGAACATACCTTAGTGCTGATGACTGATATCATTTATATTTACAAAAATCCCAATTTAAAGGAAATGCATGCGAGTACATTTTATAAAATTCATTTAAACCTCCTTTGAAANCCCCCCCATGTCTAGTAGAAGGTGTTTGCACGGAGTCCCAATTTATAAGGTAGTATTCAAATTGAAATCTTTAATTGTGAGTAACAAATCAAATCAAATTTTGCTGTCATGGAGTCCTACTTTTCACCCCTCAAAGTGAGGTCTTATAGCTTGTACCATATTAAAATTGAAAATGAAAAATGTTGTCTTAAATTTAATGTATCTTTTTTTACAAGGTAAACTCTAGTGTTATGATTTGGCTAATTTATTTTTCATTAATTTATTGACTAGTTGATTGATTAATTGATTAACCTTTGTTGTCTGGATCAGATGAAGAGTCTGAGGAGGAAGAATCTTCTCGGATTGATTTATTTATCATTTCTTCCATTGAAGAATGAAGGTTTGTGCTCTCCCTCCTAATATATTGATTAATATATTGATTTTTTTTTTATGATTTCTTCCATCGAACATCAAAGTATGGAAGTTGGTACTCTCCCTTGAATTATAATGATTAATTGATTACTTTATTGATCAATTCTTCGATCAAAGAATGGAAATTCGTACTCTCCCCCCCAAAAAATGATTAATTGATCATGTCTTCCATCGAAGAATGGAAGTTGTTACTCTCCCTCCTATTATGATTAATTGATCGATTTTTTGATCTTCTTCCATCGAAGACTGAAAGTTGGTACTCTCCCTCCTAATATAAAGATTAATTTATCATTTCTTCCACTGACAATTTCGCACAATTCCAAATTTCTGTTGGAAACTCTAGTTTTTAACAAACCTTAGTCTTCTTTCGATCAGGTTTTCAAACAGGTTGTAATCTGCTTCTTCAGCATCCATTAATGTGTTCTCCTCAACCCTGGCCAAACCAATCCATCAATACATCAATCCATAATCCATCAATCCATCAATCCATCAATCCATCAATCCATCAATCCATCAATCAAACAATCTATCAATGCATCACTCAGTCAAATCAAAAAAGTAAAACCAATCAATATAACAACTATTCTTTCAATCCATCTAATTACTAATCTATAAATCAAACAATCAAAAATCAAACAATTAACAATCAACAATCAACTATCAATCCATCAAACACCCATGATTTATCAATTCCTCAATCCTACAATCCTACCTACAATCAACCAAAAACTCTGAAGATCAATCTGACAATGGATTAAGAAAACAACCTCTAAATCAAACAATCTATTAATGTGACCAAATATAGACTCATAAGATAAAGGATTGGTTCCCTGATAGCTGGGAGTCGTTTATCTAGTCGATCCTCATTCACTGGGTTGGGTAGACGCCCCTCTAGTTCATCAGTAATTGAAGTATAGTCTCGGGTAGCAGCAAGATGCTTCCTGTTAAAGGTGTTAATTAATATAAACAAAATCACCCATTTCTTTCTTCTCGTACATCATGAAATTTACAAATTATTGTTAAGAAATTTCAGAATCATAATTAATGACTTATTAAATTTATTACGTTCACCTGTTGTAAACCTTCAGACGATCTCTGTATCCCTCCCTTGAACTTACAGATGAGTCAGACTTAGATCCCTGGACTTGGGATCCTCCGGCCTCACTTCTACACTCATGGATTTTAACTGTAGCATCTCGCCCTGGTGGAGCATCTTCTTGCATATTCTCTCTGGATATGACATTTTCCCCAACTAATGTCCTGTCGTCTGGTTTATAATCATCCTCACTACTCTCCTCTGAAATATCTGACCCAAGATCCCGTTCTGAGGACAATGTCCTTTCTCTTCTCCTTTTGGACTTCTCAATGGACAATTTAAGGTATTTGTCAGAACCTGAAGAATTGGTGCGAACTTTCTTGAATTTTCCAGTCTTGTTAACATTTGAAATTAGTCTTCTTGGGCTATTTTCTGGTGAGGCATCAAAAGGTGAAGGAGATTTTAACCTTTTGGAACGATCAGTTCTGTATTTTCGCGATTTTTCTTCAAGTTCCATTGCAAGTTCTTGAACACCATGAGAGGACCGTTCACTTATTGATCTACTATAAGATTTTCTTCTGACTCGTTGGACTGGCAAGTTTTCTACCAAGTTCTGTTGACTTTCACTGAAGTCTCCGGTGTGATTTGACATAAATCTATGAATGACAGCCAGCTGGCTGGCTGTTTTCTCACAAAGATCCTCTAGTTTCCTCAGCCCCAAATCATTTGTCTGTAACAAGTTTAATAAATTTGTGTTGAGAAGATCCATTTTGTGACCCATTTTTTCAGTTCTTTTCATCACATTTAGCAATCTTATTTCTGAATTTTCCTGCTTAGATTCTTCTACTTGGTACATGTAATTTTCGACACACTCTTCTTCAAAATCATAAAGCTTTTCAAGCGCATATCGGTCAAGAAAAAGTTTTAGGCCAGACTCAAGGTTCCCATGTGCACCAGTAAAGCGCCGGTAGACTGTTCTGAAAAACCGGTATAAATGACTAAAGATGATAAGGGGAGGTGGAAGCACTGGCTTCTCCTCATACTCCATGACAACAGAAAATCTTTGAAAGTTCCAAACCTCATGCGAGATGGCATTGACTTGTTGGTATATATTGTTGAATACTGCAATGAGAAGGTTTATAATAAGAATATTAGCACAAAGTAGGTACAGAGTCATAACTACAGGTGTTACCCAACGACCTGGATGGCAAGGAACCATCATAGATCCATCAATAGCTTCTCCACACTCACCATAGGCTGTGCAGTCAGGATTGCACTCTGGATCAATATCAGGGGCATACACTTCACCATACAGCATGAAATAAGGCTGGTAGAAAACATGTCTTAACAGTCTCCAATGCCATTCTTCATTTGGATACTTAATTGACTGATTGCAGACTCCAAAGGATACCAGAACAACAAGGAGCAGAACAATAAAGTAGAGCATGTTCTTAATCATTCGGTACATCATGGTTACCACTGGTCCAAAGTATTTGCTAACAGATAGAAATTTAAAAAGTCTGACAAAGAAGTAATTGATGACTGTGCAATAGATAACCCTAGCATAGGCCCTGGTACCTGGATCCCATCTGAAAAAATCATCATTTTTAACTAAATACTGGATACAAACTATACAAAAATACATATATGTTTAAATTAAATTAATCCCTAACCCGGAACAAATCAAAATCATTGTATCAAATTCAAATATTTAGTATGAAAGGACAAATACCTGAGCAAAAAACCTAGCAAGTAGATTATAATACCAGCTAAGTCACAAGGATGCCACATTGAATTAGCAACCCAAACCTTCCACTTCTGAGATAGTTCTGTTGGTTCTAGAGCAAAAAGCTGCCTGATCTTCTCCATTCCATAGGTGACTACATACAGGGTTACAAATATCTCTGCTCCAGAAGGCTCAGGGGGAGTTTTGATGAGACAAATGTAGGTGTACAAACACAGGAAGAGGAGGTAAGCAACTGAATGGCAATAGAACTTTGTAATGGGGGCTCCATAGAACTCAGTAATTTTCTTTTTCAGCTTCAAGGGACGAGTCTTTCTCTTGACCTGAAACCCAAATTATTGACAATAAATTGGCTAGATTTAATTTTGAAGCAGATCCTGATCAAATTGCTGACCAAATACACACATAAAAGTCTGTGTAGAGAGATTAGTCTATTTAAAATTTCACATTTATGAGAACAAATTATTTTTCAATATTATAAAAAGCATCTACCTCATCTATATTGGGAATACTGATTTCCCCGATATCTCCTGGCTCCCTGGCTTCAACCAAGCTACTCAATCCTCTGAACACAGATATCCATCCAAGTAGGATAAAACTTGATTTAACTTTTACATTCTTGAACATACACATTCTTTTCTATTCCAAAATGGTAAAAATCTTTTCTAATTTGAAAATGTTCAAAAATAGTTTTTTGTACATGGAATCATGAAATTGAGGGTAGTGTTTTTATTATATACCTAGAATCTACCCTGGGCCGGAAGAAGGGACCAACCCTACCAAGGGACTCAATATCTTCTCTGACTTCTACAAATGAGTTGTCACATGAGGACTGGGATGTAGTGTCATCATCTTCCTAAATAATGTTGAGAACATTCAAATCAAATCAAATCAAATCAAATCAAATCAAATGGTTTAGGAATTGTTTGAAGCTCCCTTGTCCAAGAGAAAGTTTCAACAGATGAATAGTTCAAATTAAATTGACTGTAATTCTAAAAAGGGAACCCAACATGGAACCCCTTTAGACTGCCTTAAATGATCTTCCAGGTGAAAAGGAATAACCCTAGATTAAAACATAAAACAAACAAAAAAGACACATTATAGGCGCGCGGAGCAAATAGAAAGAAACTTTAAAATAAATTTTTTAAAATAATAAAGCCTAGAAAATGTTAAAAAAGGAAAAATTACAATGACATGATGGTGTTAACAAAATCAAAATGAAGACGACTACTCCTAACTTTTACCTTCTCCAGTATATAGACTAGTCACATCTCCTACCTTCTCCAGAATATAGACTACTCCAATCTCCTACCTTCTCCAGTATATAGACTACTCCTATCTCCTACCTTCTCCAGTATATAGATTACTCCTATTTCCTACCTTTTCCAGTATATAGACTAATCCTATCTGCTGCCTTCTCCAGTATAGAGACTACTCCTATCTCCTACCTTCTCCAGTATATATTCTTCTTCAGTTTGAGGCATGAGCTCTAGCTCCTCCTTGGTCTTAAACTCAAGGCTGTACAGGGTGGGAGGGAACAGCAGCCCCAGCACAATCTTCAGCAGGAAAATTACAATCAGATTTTTACAAAAACCTATATAACATCTTACACCAAAATAGAATCTCTTTTAAACACCAAGCCTTAACAAATGTTTTTTCTTACAGGGACTGTTATTGTATTTTTGAGTGACCCTCATTTTAAGATGGCTATGCTGGATTCACATTGGTGCCCTTTATACCTTTATCTGATCAATAATTTGGAAGATATCAATGTTTTTAAAGTGTCTCCTCTATAATATTGTTTGTACTGCCGAACTGCGCAAATCACTTAATTGAGAAACCACAATTAATAATAATTAGCTTTCAAAGAGAATATTATTAATCAAAAAAAGCTTTTAAGAGTACCATTGTAAATTGGCTTACTGAGCATTGCAATAAAAAAAATTCCTTTTAAAGTTCTACTTCTTAAAATTTACAAATTCAGCCAACCCTTAATATCGATTCCATTAAGCTGAATATCCACAGTGCATTTTTGACGTCAGCTTAATCCATTCTTTTTCCGTCTTTTTAGATATCCCTTCTGGATTTGGACCGATGAGAGTTTTCTGTTTCGTTGTTCGGGATTCTAAATATACCTCCCTGATTGGTTGAATTTTAGAAACTTTCTGGGATACAAACTAATAATTAAAATAACTCAAAGATTAATAAAAGAAGAATTCAAGCATTGATCTTGATATCCACAATTCTGAAGTTTTCAGCCCAGGAATATGATTTTGATAGAATTTTAGAAAATATAATTTTGCATCTTTTCCCTTAAAACCGGGATTTTTTCGCATCCTTAAACCTCCCATCCACAAATCTCCCAGGATTATCTGAGACAGAGGATGAGCCAAAAATTTCCTGAAATACAAAAAACTGAAATCAAGTGATCACCATATAAGTTTTTAAGAGTTGCTTGAAATGCAGTGAAAACGTTGTCCACCAGCTAAACTATCTCCATAAAACCCACTCAACTTTTCATTTTGAAACTAAACTATGAATATTAAAATGGTTCTACACGGATTCAAAATCGAAATTTGAGGTAAAACAGTGAAGAGGTTCATTAGCTGTTAATGAATATACAAACATAGTACTTTAAAGGAAGCACGTTTTTGTTTTGTTCGATAAGATCAAAATAAGACTAAGAAATAAAAATCCAAATCTTTGTTTACAAAAAAGAGTGTAATGCAGTTCCTGGGAGGAATACAAACAAACTGACCGGTTGTTTGCAAGAACAGCCAGAGAGAGACAGGTTTGACGAGACCAGTTTTCCAGACTAGCGGTCAGCAGCTACCCGACACAAACATTATTTTCAACATTTTAGCAGTTTTGATACTAGTGTAAGATCCTTTAAATAGGCAATACACTGCGTACAAAGAAAATATGAAGTAACCCACTTTTCAGGGGATATTTTATCTGTTTTAAACTTGGCAAGTCAAAGGCACAAAACTGAAGGAAAAAATATTGTTTAAGTTCCTGTTTGGTGAGGTCGTCGTCCTGTTGATAACAGTAATCCAAGACGCGGCAACTGTGGGTTTCAAACTCCTGGAAAAAACATGGCGGTTAATTTGCTAGAAATTAATCGGAGTTGGTAACATTTGCTTGAGATGGGCTACCTTTTTAAACGAATCAAAAAAAATTGTGGAGATTTGCTATCAGCTCTACTATCAGCGCTTAAGTTTTAAATCGTAGTTTCCAATCCTTACTTAACAATAACATTGGGTTTTCAGTCTGGACTTTTACATTGGATGATTTATTTATGATTTGAGGTTGGGCTTCTCAGATTAATCGCTAGATAATTTTTTGCTCAAAAAGGAAAACCACTGTTAAATACCGAAAAACTTCAGCTCACTCACACATATAACAAATAAAGGGATTATCTTAATTCTATCGCAACATATTTTGAAAACTCGAAAGAAAAGAATATATGTGGTTGCTATGAAAACGCCACACCTTAATGAACATGAGCCGCGTCTCAAATCCACGAAAAACCAGTTTCAATTAAGCGCTGAATTAAATCTTGAAACATTGAATACAAATTAATAATAAATGGAACCAACCATATTCAATCCGCGCCTCAAAATTTCAGCCGCGGCTTTTGTTCACCTTTGAATATTGAAGAAGTTCTTCGTATATTTCTACATCAAGATCATCATCCTCCGCTTCATAGGCCATAGCGTTGTACAGTGTACATGCTACTAGGGCCTAAATTAGATAACTTTTGTACATTATCCAATGTTTAGTATAACCCAGAACTTTAGAGACATTGAAAGAATTCATAAAATGTCGTCTTGACAATTTCGTAATAATAAACTATCATACCGAATTAAAAAGATGCTTAAAAATGCCCGTTTTGTGTAGAACCCATATTTTTTTAAAACCATTAAGCCTTTTCTATTTTTCCAACAATACAAATAAATCTATAATTTTTATTTCAAAAAGTTGTTAGTTCATCGTCGAAAAGTGCTAACAATCCACCACCAGTTATATTAAATAAAATGTAAACAATATTTATGTAACTTTTCTTTTCCTCTCCTTTCCTTTTCCTTTTTTGTCTATGTTTTTGAATTGGGGGAAATATTCCCACAACCTCTATTTTTGGAGGTTTTCAAATATTTTCTCTTATAGCACTTAATTTTGTATATTTATGTTATATTTCATACTGGCCGCAAAATGTGATTAGGATAACATATGATATATAGACAACAGGTTACAAATAAATAAGTACTATATGGTATATTTATTACAGTCCCTTATATACCTGTGAGCGAAGGCTAGAATATCGGCTGCTCGGCCAGTGCCGTCAAAAATGACGACCGGTACCGGTGGGGATGACGTCACATACTCCAGTACAGATCTGTGTACAACGCACAGTCACGCCATATTAAACAATGATCAAATCATGGTACAAAAATAATTAAATAAAAAAAGATCAACCATTTGAATTTTAAGAAATGGCTTATATTTA
This sequence comes from Eurytemora carolleeae, assembly GCF_000591075.1. Lineage (NCBI taxonomy): Eukaryota > Metazoa > Arthropoda > Copepoda > Calanoida > Temoridae > Eurytemora > Eurytemora carolleeae. The sequence continues at coordinate 119,103 of NW_019397565.1, read as the reverse complement.
ATAAAAAATTGATTATTAGGCAGTCATGCAACTTTTGCTGCCTGAAGGTAAAGAAAAATAACCGACAAAGGTTGGAAATGAATGTAACCGTAGATTAAAGATACAAGTATAGTTGAGCTTATAATTAATATTTAGCTTTTTATATTGGTGACATCACGACAGAATAATACATATGTCGTCTTTGATAAGCTTTTAAAAAGTAATAAAAAGATATATATATACCTATTCTTAACACTTTTTCTAAAAGTTAGAAATTACAAAATTGTTGGCAACGTTTTAAATCATAAGACCTTTCTTTTGTTAATCGTTATTAAAATTTGTGTTTATGTATTGTAAATAGCTCAAAGTCAAAACTTTTCTGTACATTAATATAATAAGTAAAATATTTTTTTTAACTAACAAGAGAACAAAAAAAGATAAAAGGACTTGTAAAAAAATTTAAATTAAATGTCCTGTGTGTATTAAAAAAACACAGAATATTGTGCGTCATAAAAATATACTGGGAAGGGGTCTCTGAGGATAAAATACTAAACAATAATATAATGGGGACATGATTGATGGGTGGTGTCCCAACAATGTAAATAAAATGTGTTCCAAAAATAACAATAAGGTAAGCCCCAAAATAAGAAATGAGGGAGTGTCCAAAAAAAGGCAATGAAGGTGTCCCAAAAATAGAATTGAGGTGTTGTCCCAAAAGTAATAATGAGGTGTGTCGCGAAAAAATAAAATGATTTTATGTCCCCAAAAATAGAAAACGTGGGTGTGTCCCAAAAATAATATTGGCGATGGGCCCCAAGAATAGATAATGAGTGGTGTGTCCCAAAAAATTATGAGGGCGTGTCCCAAAAAAAATGAGTGTGTCCCGAAATAAAGATAATGAGAAGGTATCCCAAAAATGGTTATGAGGTGTGTCCCTAATGGTATTTGTTCCGCCCTCTATGACCAGACAGACCAGGGGGGTGGAGCAGTGAGTCCAGTACGGGAACTTTCGAGACTGAACAAATATTAAAAACATAGTAGTTTGGTCTCATATTACAATTTAATAAGTTGTTCAGATATTTTAGGTTAAACTCTCGCCTACAGGGTGTCCCAAAAAAACATGGGAATTCAGTGACGAATTCGATATCGTCTTTATTATGAATTAGCATTGAAATACCTAATTTCAAAAGCCATAATATTATTATGTCCGCTAGAGTTTATTTAATAAAAAGGGTGTAAGACTGTAAAGATGTGTCTACAATGTCTTCGCAAGATGAACAGTCAAAACGGACAAGTTTACTCTGTTTGTAAACTGTAATTTTCTTGTTTTACTAAGTACAACCGTACGCAATTAAAACATAAACAAACAAAATGTGAACATAGCAGACGAAACTCTTACGGTTTACAGCTTTCTCAGTAGGTATCTCTATACTAGAAATGTAAGAATTATTTAAAAAGACGATATCGAATTCGTCACTGAATTCCCATGTTTATTGGGACACCCTGTAGTGTCAGGAAAAAAAAGTTTTTCAAAATTTTCAAAATATGTAAAATTTCTCAGAATTTTGTGTAACCCGTCAAAAGTCCAAAATCCTTAAAAAAAACGAACCAAGCATTGTCTATCATTAATCACTAATTGCAAATCAGAAAAAAAGCTTTAACCCTTTAAAAAATGTATGAAGAACTTACTTTTGAAGCGTTGAGTTTCTGGAGGGAAATAAATTTTTCAAGTTTGCGGCGCAGCGCAAGCTCAGCACCGTATTTGCCTGAAATAAATATATTAAGGAGAGATGGTAGACATTTTTATTATTTTCACTGGATGGTTATTGGTAGTAGTCAAAAACAATATAATTTCATCAAGATAAAAAATCTTAAAATTTTTTTGAAAAAAAACTTACTTTTGCGATATTCTCTTCTCCATGCTGCCACATTAAAACAGCCATATCCTAATTTTAAAAATTTTAATATTCAGTCAAATGTTCATTCTAAAACTTTTCAGTTTTCCTGTAAATTTCTGTAAAGATCGGGGATCCTGTCACATTATTTTTTTCTATTTTCATTCATGCATAAATTCTAAATTTTTTTTTCGCAGTAAATTGGCAAAGAATTTTTTAATGGATTAATAATAATAGTATATACTGTAATTTGTACGGAATTTGTAAGTGAATGACTAAAAAGTAAAAAGTGAACATTGTGTTCTCTGCAACATTACTAAATTGTAGTTTAGGTTAACCTCTTCCTCTTATATTTCTACTTTTTGATGCTTCATTGTACAAGCTTTTCTTCTTCAATTATGAAAATTTTCGAGGATTTTCCTTTTTTCATAAATGCGGATTTTAAACTTTTTGTGTAAACTGTACCTGGCGCTTGGTAAGTACAGCCCATATCATAAGTTCACTGAATGGCCGATCGAAATATTGAGTGGATTCCCCCAACCCACTCTGAGCATTCAAAAGTTTAAACAAAATAACAATTATTCATAAAAATCAAATAAAAGAAAAAAATTTAAATTAATATAAATTTGACTTAATTGTCTAGAACTTTTAAATGTTCCTTAATACTGCCAGGGTTTTCTATCAACTGAGATGTTCCGTTATCCTGGCACAAAAATAAATATTTTTTCTTCAATTTTGATAAACAAATATTTCTATGGATATTGGAAAAATACATTTCGTCTACTGGCGAATGCCACGCCGGGTATGTATAAAGAAAATTAATCTTAAAGAAACAAATAACGACCAGCTTTTGAAATCCTCTTAGTTCAAATCAAATCAAATCAAATCAAATGCATATTGCTTGCAAGCCATGCAAACTTCCCAATCAATTTCCATGTAAAGTGTCCAATAGTCCCGTACTATGGATTAAATAATAGGAAATTGAATCAAATTGAAAAAATAGGAAAAATTCTGAAAAAAAGTGTTTTCCTTCTTGAAGCTGGCTGAGATATAGTCCCTTGCGTATGGTGAGGGGTGCATGGACTTGCTAAGATGCTGCTTTATCTTCACCTTCACAGGGGACATCACATCCACATAGGTTCTTCGGAACCTTCGCCGGGTGTAACTTGATTTATAACCGCCACTCATCAGCTGTGGTGCAGGACAGGTATATAATATAAGAAATACAGAACAGGACAGATGTCGACTATTACCTATATCGATCAGAGAAATAGAATATCCTCGTGGCATTTTAGGAACTACATCTCTCACAAGATATCTAAATATTTACCAACTAAAGGTCAATTCATACTATTTATGATATTGAAAGACTGGGTTTTCTCTTTATTAGAGCTGTCGCACCTCTAAGAGTAAAAACAGGCTGTTGCACCCCTCTTAAAATCAAAATAGAAGGGGCAATTGTATTCCCTCAAAAGTGAAATGAAAGGGGCTATTGTACCCCTCAAAAGTAAAATAGAAAGGGGCTAATGTATCCCTCAAAAGTAAAATTGAAAGGGGCTATTTACCCCACAAGACTAAAATGGAAGGGCGCTGTTCTACCCTTCATGAATAAAATATATGGGGACTGTTGCCCCAACAAAATCAAAATATAAAGGGGGCTATTGTACTCCTCAAAAATGAAATGGAAGGGGACTATTGCACATCACAAGAGTAAAATGGAAAGGGGCTATTGTACCCCACAAGAGTAAAATGGAAAGCGGCTATTGAACCCCTCAACAGTAAAATGGAAAGGTGCTATTTACCCCACAAGAGTAAAATGGAAGGGCGCTGTTCTACTCTTCATGAATAAAATATATGGGGACTGTTGCCCCCTCAAAATCTAAATAGAAAGGGGGCTATTGTACCCCTCAAAAGTGAAATGGAAGGAGACTATTGCACTTCACTAGAGTAAAATGGAAAGGGGCTATTGTAACCCTCAAGAGTAAAATGTAAGAGGGCTGTTGTACCCCTCAACAGTAAAATGTAAGAGGGCTGTTGTACCCATCAACAGTAAAATGTAAGAGGGCTGTTGTACCCCTCAACAGTAAAATGTAAGAGGGCACAACGCCCCTTAAAACTAAAAATTCCAACAGAAACAGCATGTGTACAATTTTGATCCTGCTTTATCAATGCGTTGGGGAAATGGAGAATTAAACAGACTGTCTAATTCTTTCAGAATAATAACAATTGAAACTTATAAATCTAAAATTTTACAAACAGTTAGTTAAATGCGTTAAATGGAAGAGTTGACATTTTTTTCCAAAAAAAGAGACAGTTTCTGAATCTGACCGATATGTTCGCTTTCCTGAGCGTATTGGCTGGCCCCTGTTTACAATTGTACAACTCCTCCAATCTCTCAATGGTCAGGAAGTTGCTCATGTTCACCCCGTTCTCAAGCAACAGCTTCACGAAGGCAACCCTGCACAAAAGTCATAAATATTACAAACAGAAAATAACGTTTTTTTTTCCAAAAATTGAAGTTTTCTATGTAACGATTGATGATATCAATCGTGAATGTATCTCAGAGGCAAGATTAGTGTGGATTGGATCGTATCTTTTTATAAGTATAAATAACTAGGCTTTCAAGCTTAATCTGTCATTTTTCTTCGTAAATCGTATTTCGACGATTTTTCTGTTAAAATTCGCGCATTTTCAAAAATAATGAATGTCGACATTTTTCCGGGCGAAATTTTTCATCTTTAGCCATCAATAATTCTTTCTTGGGGTCATATGGTTGTCAAAAAAAAATTTGGCCCAAATGGATTGGCCGTTTTGACGTTAATTGGAAACAAACAAACATACAAAGCATAAATATAGAATAATAGATGAAGTGTAGAACTATGAAAGGGGAACTAAACAAATTAATGAATCAAGGAATATTTAAAAATTGGCAAAAATGAATGAATAAATGAATGAAGTAAGTAATAAAGAAATAATAGAATTTAATGTAAAGAACACACATGAATAAAAAAGGCTGAAAAAATAATAAATAATAAAAATAATAATAATTACATTTGTTTGTTTTGTCTGTTGGTTTGTTGTCAATTTTTCAAACTTCAAAAACCTTTTTAAAAATCTGCGAAGTACTCCACCTGTTGTTAATAAGGGCATCCATCATTGCCTGCTCTAGTTCTCCTGGAGTCCATTCAACTCCATACTGGAATACCTGGGAGCGGGCAATATCCTCCCTAAATAGGCAAAGGGGCTGTAAGCGTAAGTTCAAGGTATCCTCTAGGCAAAGATGGCAATGTCCGGTTTACAATAGCATCCTTCAAAGCTTTGTCTGATGAAGTATGAATTATATGAAATCAATGTTTGAAATTTTAAGAACAGAATATTTTACAGTTTTTGAGTCTTTACAGAAGTGACTCGCGCATTTCTACTGCAGGAAAAAACTCAGAAGTTATCAGAATTAAAACACTTTTAAACCTAGAAAAACGACAATATCTTCCACATTGTTGATCAGATAAAGGTTTTATAGGTACCGTTGTAAATCGTGCATTGCCATCTTATAGCGGAGGGTTGCTTTGCTCAAAATTATGCTTACAGTCCCTTAAAGAATAAAAGTAAATTAGAGGTATTGTTCATCTTTTCGAACATTGTATTCAAGAACTTTTTGTCTCAATAAGGATTCGTGAGTAGTAATTTAAAAGCGTGTCTGTAAGGAGAAACTAATAGATATAAAGGGAATATAAAGCTGCACGCCCGATTAACAAGGATGTCATTTAAATCTTCGACTGAGCTATCCTTGTTTGTCTATCCATCTGAAAATTGAATTGTGGTATCTTTACAATGAAGCGAGGTGGCGGATTTATGCCACAGAGACCATCTTGTGATAGAATTAAGAACTAAAGAAATAGAGCAAGTAAGAATCAGCACCATCTGGTGACAGAAGTTAGAAATAAAGAAAGTCACCTGTTCCATGTGAGCGCTAAGCTCAGCTGTTCTGCAGGAGAGAGGTGCTGAGATTTGAAGAGTGCTGTAAGGATAGTCTGATCCAATTCAACCCGGTTATCCTCACTTAATATTGTCGTGTTATAATCTTAACCTCAATCCAGTTCAACCCGGTTATCCTCACTTAATATTGTCGTGTTATAATCTTAACCTCAATCCAGTTCAACCCGGTTATCCTCACTTAATATTGTCGTGTTATAATCTTCACCTCAATCCAGTTCAACCCGGTTATCCTCACTTAATATTGTCGTGTTATAATCTTAACCTCAATCCAGTTCAACCCGGTTATCCTCACTTAATATTGTCGTGTTATAATCTTCACCTCAATCCAGTTCAACCCGGTTATCTTCACTTAATATTGTCGTGTTATAATCTTCACCTCAAAACAATTGAAAAAACGAACCAGAAAACTATCGCTCTTCATTTAAAAACGTTCGCTTTTTATAAATATTTTTTTGGGTAAAATATAATTTATTACAATGCTCATTTTAAACATTTGCTTTTCTTACACTATTAAAAAAAAAGAGAGAAAACTTTTGGAAAAAAGTAACAGAAAGGATACCTGTTGATGTCATTGACCCCCCCCCCCCACCATCTTCAAATATAATTTTTCCCATATACAGTATGCACCTATATCTGAGTATACTGTAAATCGTTAATATTGAATGCTTGATAACGATATCCAATAAGGGCACTTTTAAAGTTGAAGATAATGCATTATCCCTCAATTAAAGTTATCCGCAAGCAGGGTGTGACCAACACAGGATATAGAAGAGGAATGAAAACAATGAAATGGATATTCAAAACAACAAACAATGATTAGAGAGGCCCTGGCTAAATTAAAATGTAATGCAATTGAAATTATTCTTAATTAAATATTTAGTCAAATATACAGGGTGTCCCACATCATATTAGACCGAGAACGGGTCTAAATTAAGATTTTTGGGACTAATTAGAAAATTTAATTAGAATGAATCATTTTGAAAAATAATATAAGGCTTATATGAGAATTTTCTTGCGGAAAATGACAAGTTTTTCGAGTATTAAGGGTTTATTTTGGTGTTAAAGATTGGAGCTAATCTGATATGATATGGGACGCTCTGTATATATATCTATATATCTATATATCTATATATCTATCTATCTATCTATCTAATACTTGATACAACACTGAAGTATATAGTGCTACTGCTACCTGCTCTTCTGATCCTCATAGCATCTATACACTGTAATAAGAGTTCGCTTCTTTACACACTCAATAATCTCTCTTAACATAAAGAAATCAATCAATCAATCAATCAATCAATCAATCAATCTATAAATCAATTAATAAACAGTGTATAATTTTGTTAAAAAACCTGTCCACTTAGTCCCTGTACCTGTACACTTAGTCCCTGTACCCCTAGTCCCTGTACCTGTACACTTAGTCCCTGTACCTGTAAATCTAGTCCCTGTACCTGTACACCTAGTCCCTGTACCTGTACACCTAGTCCCCGTACCTGTACACCTAGTCCCTGTACCTGTACCTGTACAGCTTGTCCCTGTACATGTACACCTATTCCCTGTACCTGCTGTACACCTAGTCCCTGTACCTGTACACCTAGTCCCTGTACCTGTACACCTAGTCCCCGTACCTGTGCACCTAGTCCCTGTACCTGTACAGCTGGTCCGCCTGCTCTAGGTCAACCTTGAATGTTTTCTGTATCATCTCCAGGAACTCCTCGTACATCTCGTTCAACAACAAGCTGGGCTCTCCATCATCATTAATGTATCTAAAATGGAGGTTATTATTAAAGGAATTGTTCGCAGAAAAAGGTTGCCTGTAAGACTAAAATCAGAGGAAAAATTATGTAGGGCCCAAATTTTTGTGGGACCTCACGTGACCCCAGCGAAGGTTTATGTATAGTTGAATTTTCAAAAATTTGCTTCTAACAAAATTCTATTTTTGATAATTTTGAAAATCCACGAAGTTTTTTATAAAATCCGTTTTTTGTTAACGTCGGATGTCCGTTGTAGATCGTTAATTTCGCGCGTATTTATTGACATTAACAAAATAACAAATACCGATTTAATTCTTAAAATTCCTTGTAGACTCTTTTGAATAAGCAAATGGAAATTAGCAAAAATTACAAATCGTAAGACCTCACTTCATTATTGATTTAGTATAGTCACTTCAAATTTGGGGTGTGGGTGTAGGACGTCCCTAAAAGAATGATTTGATTTTGATTTGATTTTGTTTTACAATGAATTCAAAAAGAAAATGTTGACAAATAAATAGAAGATGGGCGCGAAGCGCTCTAAAAGCTAGTGATGAATATTTTTCAAAACAATGCAACTAAGTTCCAGGGGTACAGGTGCCTGATTATCGCAGATTTTTCATATTGGCGGATTTGCTATTTTATAAACTGTTTAAAAAGTCTCAATTTATATTGGACAACCTTCAGGATATAAATTAAGTCAGGTGAAAGGTGAAAGGTAAAAGGTGGTAAAGGAAGCCTTTTATTTGATAGTGTTTGTTAATTCCAGAAATTATTGGGAAATTGAAATGAAACCCAGCTATAACCGATAATTTTATATACATCATGAATGGGGTTGTACATGGTCTAGGGTGGGGTGGGGGGGGGGGGGGAATTAAAAAATTCAAAATGTTCAAATTTACCCCCCTCCCCCAGAAAATCCTTATTTACGCCCCTGGATACAGGTTGTCTTAAGGACTGGCCGCAAAATGTGATTAGGATAACATATGATATATAGACAACAGGTTACAAATAAATAAGTACTATATGGTATATTTATTACAGTCCCTTATATACCTGTGAGCGAAGGCTAGAATATCGGCTGCTCGGCCAGTGCCGTCAAAAATGACGACCGGTACCGGTGGGGATGACGTCACATACTCCAGTACAGATCTGTGTACAACGCACAGTCACGCCATATTAAACAATGATCAAATCATGGTACAAAAATAATTAAATAAAAAAAGATCAACCATTTGAATTTTAAGAAATGGCTTATATTTAATAAAAAATTGATTATTAGGCAGTCATGCAACTTTTGCTGCCTGAAGGTAAAGAAAAATAACCGACAAAGGTTGGAAATGAATGTAACCGTAGATTAAAGATACAAGTATAGTTGAGCTTATAATTAATATTTAGCTTTTTATATTGGTGACATCACGACAGAATAATACATATGTCGTCTTTGATAAGCTTTTAAAAAGTAATAAAAAGATATATATATACCTATTCTTAACACTTTTTCTAAAAGTTAGAAATTACAAAATTGTTGGCAACGTTTTAAATCATAAGACCTTTCTTTTGTTAATCGTTATTAAAATTTGTGTTTATGTATTGTAAATAGCTCAAAGTCAAAACTTTTCTGTACATTAATATAATAAGTAAAATATTTTTTTTAACTAACAAGAGAACAAAAAAAGATAAAAGGACTTGTAAAAAAATTTAAATTAAATGTCCTGTGTGTATTAAAAAAACACAGAATATTGTGCGTCATAAAAATATACTGGGAAGGGGTCTCTGAGGATAAAATACTAAACAATAATATAATGGGGACATGATTGATGGGTGGTGTCCCAACAATGTAAATAAAATGTGTTCCAAAAATAACAATAAGGTAAGCCCCAAAATAAGAAATGAGGGAGTGTCCAAAAAAAGGCAATGAAGGTGTCCCAAAAATAGAATTGAGGTGTTGTCCCAAAAGTAATAATGAGGTGTGTCGCGAAAAAATAAAATGATTTTATGTCCCCAAAAATAGAAAACGTGGGTGTGTCCCAAAAATAATATTGGCGATGGGCCCCAAGAATAGATAATGAGTGGTGTGTCCCAAAAAATTATGAGGGCGTGTCCCAAAAAAAATGAGTGTGTCCCGAAATAAAGATAATGAGAAGGTATCCCAAAAATGGTTATGAGGTGTGTCCCTAATGGTATTTGTTCCGCCCTCTATGACCAGACAGACCAGGGGGGTGGAGCAGTGAGTCCAGTACGGGAACTTTCGAGACTGAACAAATATTAAAAACATAGTAGTTTGGTCTCATATTACAATTTAATAAGTTGTTCAGATATTTTAGGTTAAACTCTCGCCTACAGGGTGTCCCAAAAAAACATGGGAATTCAGTGACGAATTCGATATCGTCTTTATTATGAATTAGCATTGAAATACCTAATTTCAAAAGCCATAATATTATTATGTCCGCTAGAGTTTATTTAATAAAAAGGGTGTAAGACTGTAAAGATGTGTCTACAATGTCTTCGCAAGATGAACAGTCAAAACGGACAAGTTTACTCTGTTTGTAAACTGTAATTTTCTTGTTTTACTAAGTACAACCGTACGCAATTAAAACATAAACAAACAAAATGTGAACATAGCAGACGAAACTCTTACGGTTTACAGCTTTCTCAGTAGGTATCTCTATACTAGAAATGTAAGAATTATTTAAAAAGACGATATCGAATTCGTCACTGAATTCCCATGTTTATTGGGACACCCTGTAGTGTCAGGAAAAAAAAGTTTTTCAAAATTTTCAAAATGTGTAAAATTTCTCAGAATTTTGTGTAACCCGTCAAAAGTCCAAAATCCTTAAAAAAAACGAACCAAGCATTGTCTATCATTAATCACTAATTGCAAATCAGAAAAAAAGCTTTAACCCTTTAAAAAATGTATGAAGAACTTACTTTTGAAGCGTTGAGTTTCTGGAGGGAAATAAATTTTTCAAGTTTGCGGCGCAGCGCAAGCTCAGCACCGTATTTGCCTGAAATAAATATATTAAGGAGAGATGGTAGACATTTTTATTATTTTCATATTTATCTCTATATTTACTTAGCTTGTTATTCCATCTCAGTTTTTGTGCCCAATAAACGTCGAAACAGATGAACTGATCAGGCCCAAGATTTTTGGACGGTAAAAATTTTTGCCCGGGAAAAATGTAAATGTCAATGTAAGTTTTAAAAATGCACCAATTTGAATAAAGAATCTGCGAAAATTTGAGACTGATTTTTTTCTCAGAAAAACAGATAAAAGCTAAAATTGTTGATTAGGAAGAAAGCCTATTCTGTAATCTTTAATATTATGGCCTCATTAATGAATATTTGGAGTAAAAAGTGATAACAATTATCTTCTCTTCTAAAAATTGTTGTTTACACTATCTAAATCGGGTTTATCAGTATGTGATACGATACTATAAATACAATTGAGACAACTTTCAATTTCAAATTTGATTTATATTAAGCTTTCAATATTCGATTCCTAGTAAACTTGTAATAAAAAAAAAAGTTTGCAAACAATTAAAACTTTTAAAAAAGTCGTCTTCATTGTACTGATATAATCGCCTACCGCTGTATCAAATTCAAAGATGAATTACTCACCGACAGTTCCATTGTCAACTAGAAGAAAGTAAGCATGGCGATTGTTCAATGCAGCAAATCTTAATAAAAACCGTCAATTTAAAAAAAGTTTCTGAGAATGCTTCCTCAACTTCCTGCTTACCATTATTGTTGATTATTATAATTAATAATTATAATCATCATTATAGAAGCTGGGTTATTATTATTATCATTATTATCATTATTATTATCATTATCATCCTTTATATCATTATCATCATTATAATCATTATTATCATTATTAATATTATTATCATCATTATCATCCTTATTATCATTATTATCATTATTATCATTATTATCATTATTATCATTATTATCCTTATTGTCACTATTATCATTATTATCATTATCATCCTTATAATCATTATTATCATTATTATCATTGCTGTAATTCTAATACATTGTTTTAACTATTATAATTTAATCATTATTATAATTTTATCATTATTATCATTATTATAATTATTATCATTGCTATAATTGTAACACATTGTTATAACTATTATAATTTTATCATTATTACTGTCTTTATTATAATTTAATCATTATTATTAATATTATTATTATTATTATCATTATTATTATTATTATTATGATCTAACCTTGAGGCTGGGTTATGAATTGAATGGTAAGCAATATCTTTATTCTTCTGAATAAGGTTATTCCTGGCTTCCACTACGCCCCAAGGAGCTACTCCAATACTCACCACTCTTCCACTTCGCAACCTGATTATAATTAAATATTAAAATATTATAATTGTTATCGTGATAATATTTCTTTAAAGTGACTCTCCATGCAAACATGCCAATGCCCGATTTATAATGGTATCCTGGAATCCTTATTCTGATTAAGAATGTGGAAGATAACGTGGGTTTTCTTACTCGTAAAAAGTGTTTACTTCTGTTAGTTTCTCCATTGCTTCTTAAACGCATTAAATGTCAATTTCGCAAAGAAACCGCAAATGAAAATAACAGCTTAAAGAAACAACATCGTTTATATCTAATTCATACTTGATCAGACAAAACTTTCAAGGATACCGTTGTAAATCTGCAAAGCATGGAGGTTCACTTAAAATTACGCGTACAGTCCCTTTAAGTTTCCAACTCTGTTAATTTAACAAGATTTTCCGGAAAAATTGCGTAATTATGTAATTAATTAAAAACCGATATAATTCAAGGTTGATGCTGCGCTTTCAATGTTGCGTACGTAATTTGTAATAGTTCAGGAATTCTGCGTATATTTTGCGTAACTAACCTGGGTGACCTCTCAGTGACAAGTGCGTCCCCGACATGCTTGGTTACCCCGGTATTGAGTCCTCCTATTTCAAGCATTTTCATTTAAATATATTGGCGGGAAAAAGAAAAAGCGGCAATATTGAAAATCTTCCATTTAAAAAACACAAAATAATTAATATACAGACGATGAAAAAATGATTGAAAGAATGAATGAATGAAAGAATGAATGAAAGGATGAATGAAAGAATTAATTAAAGAATGAATGAAAAAATGAATGAAAAATTAAAGAAAGAATGAATGAAAGAATGAATGAAAAAATGAATGAAAAAGTGAATGAAAGAATGAATGAAACAATGAGTGCTAGAATAAATGAAAGAATAAAAGAATGAATGAGTAATTAGATGAGGGAATGAATGAATGAGTAAATAGATGAGTGAATGAATTAATGAGTAAATAAACAAATGAGTAATTAGATGAGTGAATGAATGAATGAATGAATGAATGAATGAATAATGAGATGAGTATTTAGGTGAGTGAATGAGAATGGATGAATAATTAGATGAGTGAATGAATGAATGGATGAGTAAAATAGGATGAGTGAATGAATGAATGAGTAATTAGATGAGCGAATGCATACATAAGTAAGAAAATGAGTGAATAAATGGATGAGTAAATAGATGAGTAAAGGATGGATGAGTAATTAGATGAGTGAATGAATGGATGAGCAATAGGATGAATGAATGGATGAGTATTTAGATGAGTGAATGAGAATGGATGAGTAGGAAAATGAGTGAATGAATGGATGAGTAATTAGATGAATGAATGAAAAGAATTAACGTATTTACTAAGAACTAATTTGATGAATAAAAAGAATCCCTGTAAGAATCCAAGCTCCAGTAGTTTTAGCAGCCTTGAGCAGTCCTTCCCCCAGAGCCTTCTTTAACCTACAAGCGGAGAAAAAAAATAATAAAATCTAAAAAAAATTGTATTAACTAATACTAACTAATACTAACTAATAGAATAGGACATGGACTCTTGACTTAAGTTAATGAATGTATAATCTAATGTTTAAATAATTAAGTAAATAAATAAATAATTTAATATTTTAATGAATAAATTATTTAGTATTTGAATGAATAAGTCTATAACATTTAAATGATTAAGTTAATGAATAAATAATTTAATATTTAGATGATTAAGCTAATGAATGCATAATCTAATGTTTAAATAATTAAGTAAATAAATAAATAATTTAATATTTTAAGATTAAGTTAATGAATAAATTATTNATCTATCTATCTATCTATCTATCTATCTATCTATCTATCTATCTATCTATCTATCTATCTATCTATCTATCTATCTATCTATCTATCTATCTATCTATCTATCTATCTATCTATCTATCTATCTATCTATCTATCTATCTATCTATCTATCTATCTATCTATCTATCTATCTATCTATCTATCTATCTATCTATCTATCTATCTATCTATCTATCTATCTATCTATCTATCTATCTATCTATCTATCTATCTATCTATCTATCTATCTATCTATCTATCTATCTATCTATCTATCTATCTATCTATCTATCTATCTATCTATCTATCTATCTATCTATCTATCTATCTATCTATCTATCTATCTATCTATCTATCTATCTATCTATCTATCTATCTATCTATCTATCTATCTATCTATCTATCTATCTATCTATCTATCTATCTATCTATCTATCTATCTATCTATCTATCTATCTATCTATCTATCTATCTATCTATCTATCTATCTATCTATCTATCTATCTATCTATCTATCTATCTATCTATCTATCTATCTATCTATCTATCTATCTATCTATCTATCTATCTATCTATCTATCTATCTATCTATTTAAAAATCAGAAAATCCTTGAAAATGTTTGAATGGTTTCCTTGGGTAGTTCTAGTCCCCACTCCTGCAGTAGTAGGGTTAGGACCAGATCTGGTTTAGTATCGTGGGCCAGTCGGATATACTGGGCCTTGCTGGGGTGTGGTCCACCTGTACAATCAATCAATCAATCAATCAATCAATCAATCAATCAATCAATCAATCAGCAGTCAATAACTATTCGCTCAACCAACCAATCATGGCCTATTTCCAAATAGGTAAACCATCTTTTTAATAAACCAAACCAATCAACCAACCGAACCAATCAATCAAATCAATCAACCAACCCAATCAACAAAATCAATCAACCAATCAATATAATCAATCAACCATAACCAAACAATTAAACGAATCAACCAAACCAATCAACAAACTCAACTGGCCACTCAATCAATAATCAATCAAAAACCAACCAATTAAATAAATAAAATTATGAATTTAATTAATCATTTAATCAATTATTCAATCAATCATGTGAACAAATATTAAAAAGCATAGAAATACAAAATACAATATTAAATCACACTTAGTCTTTATTTGATGATAGAATAACTAAATTTTAAATATAAAAATCAATAGTATTTACATTGCAGAATCAGATCAGGTGGTAAATATCGATAAAAGAATTGAGAAAATCGCAAAAAATTTGCAAGATTTAAAAACTGATATGAGTGTACAGTATACAGTGTACAGTATGCAGTGTACAGTATACAATGTACAGTATACAGTGTACAATATACAGTGTACAGTACACAGAGTAGAGTATACAGAGTACAGTATGCAGTGTACAGTATACAATGTACAGTATACAGTGTACAATATACAGTGTACAGTACACAGAGTAGAGTATACAGTGTACAGTATGCAGTGTACAGTATACAGTGTACAGTACACAGTGTACAGTACACAGTGTAGAGTATACAGTGTACAGTACACACTATATGCCTACCCTGGAAGTCAATACAACCGAAGGCATTAGTCGGGAGAGGAACAGTATGCCGCGTTGGATTCCAGTGCTCTGTAGCATTAGGGTCAGCCTAGAATAACATATCTCTATATAATAAAGCTCTTCGCTCATATATATATATATATATATATATATATATATTTATATGCTATTGCTGGCTATAGATGGCCAAACGGCCGGACCGAATTGGCCGAATTTTTTTGAGAAACCCATGGGTACCCGGGCGATAACATTGGCTAAAAAAATCGGGCAACGCCGGTCACTTCAGCTAGTTTATAATTTACTAGCTGAAGGGCCCTGCGTTGCCCGTGGAAGAAATAAATTTAAACAAAAATTCGATAACAAAATTTCGAATATTTCCGCCTATGACAACCCCCGGTCATCCATGAGTGTCCACATAAATTTCAGCCCAATCGGTTCAGCCGTTTGGCCAGCTATACGCAACATATATATGTCTTGTTTTTTTATATAGATTTAAATTCTAAAAGTTGAAAGTTAGTATCTCTACAAATCAACCCTTGCTGATATTAAGATTAAAAAAATGAAGTGTAAAGAAATTTTAAAAGATTTTTCATAAAAAGTGAAGGAGTGTTCAGTTCTGTAAAAAAAATATTTCTCAGCGATATTTTAGTGTAATTTATGATAGTTATTCAATTAAAATTTAAGATTTAGATAAAAAGAAAAAAGTTTTTTAGATTTACATTGATTTAAAAATAGTTTTTAAATGATTACCTTACTGGTACTAGCAGGACTGATACCCTGAAATAAAGTTTGTGTAAAAAAAATGGTAAAAATATTATCTTAAAGATATTAGTATCGAGAAAAAATTACTGATTTAAACGAAACATTCCAGGACGGATGCATCCTTCTTGGAATGAAATGAATGGAGAAATAAATCTTTTTACCGGGATTGGATGGAGGGGATAAATGGATCTATTCCCGGGATTGGATGGAGGGGATTAAAGGATAAATGAATCTATTTACCGGTATTGGATGAAGAGGATGGAGAGATAAATGGAGTCCACAGCAACACACCTTGTCATCTTTCAGACTAGGGATACCCTAGATAGACAGGTAGATAGTTATTATATAGATAGAAAGATCATAAGATGAGAAAGAAGAGAGTAAATCTTAATTGATGTTAATGGATAGATAGATATATAAATATATAGGTAGATAGATAGATATGGACAGTAAATGATAGAAATGGACAGTAAATGATAGAAATGGACAGTAAAATGGTTAATTAAATTAAGATATATTGTAGATACAGTGGCACCCATAAAACTGTGGAATAAGAAGACGATATTTAAGCATGTGAGTTTCATGTTTTACGAAAAAAAAAATCAATTCATTAAATAAAAAGAGACAGTGCTAACTTTGCATTAATGTTCAATGGGATTATTTATTTATTTACAACAAAGGACCTCATTTGTCCTCTAGATAGCCTCAGAAAAAAACGAGTAACCCAACCCGTCAGTAATGGACTTAAAAATCCAAATTTGAGTCTAAAAATTGTCTCGCTTTTCCACAGTTGTATGGGAACCACTGTAGTCAAGTTCAGTAATATTTTTAAATTGTTGTCTTTAGAGGATCAAATCATGAAAAAAATGAAGGTAAATTTCACAAAATTATGACTCAGTTACCTGGTAGAAAAATAGTTTTATTGAAAGTTATAAAATATGTGAAATTTGTCAACGAGGAAAGATAAGATTTACTTCCGGAATATTTACAACAGATTATAGCATAAAAAGGCTCGGTTTGACAAGTGTGTAAAAAGCTTGAATGGAAATCAGCCAGAGATAAAAACTTTAGTGTTTATGGTTAATCTTGAACTCTTCATCTCGATATCCAATGTGGGCCCTTTAACATTTGAGGATCTATGATTGATCCTTCAAATAAAGTTAGCCCACACAAAGTTTCGGACTTACGGATGTATGAAGCAAAACAAAAATAAAATAAATTACTTTAAGGGACCGAGGAATTTTTAAAAGAAATTGGTGGCCACAAGGATGAACCAAGCAAAGAAGGGGGATGAATGAATGAATAAATGAATGAATGACATGATGGGGGAAGGATGAATGAAATTATGAATAAATGAAGAGGTGAATGGTATGGTGAATGAAAGGGTGAGCAAATGAATGATATTGAATGAATGAATGAATAAATGCATAAATGAAAGGATGAATGAATGATTGAATAAATGAAAGGATGAATGAATGAACAAACAAATGAAAGGAAGGATGGATGAATGAATGAATGAATGAATGAAGAAATAAATGAAGTATGAAACAATGAAAGGATGAAGTAACAAATGAGCGAATAATTCTAACAAATGATAAATGGATGAATGAAACAAAGAATCAATCACTCAATCAACTATTCACCTTAATACACTCCCGTCTATAGAAAGTGTTTTCTAGTGAGTTTGTTCCCTGGAACATATTGCATTATTCACTTTCTGAAATATGAAATATAGGAATCTTCGATCTGTACTTTTATCTATTGCTCTCTTTGCTGCATTTATCATTTTTATTATTATCAAACAATAACAAAAAAACTTTTGCGGAGTTAACAATTATTTTTCGTTGATTTTTTGTGTGGATTTTGATAAATCCAAATGTTTTAAAATAAAATTTGTGGAATTTATGTTGTTACAAAGCATACGTATTTTCTTACATAGTCGGTTACAAAAAAGGTGAATTAATAAAATTTTAGTACTTATGTAGCAAAATTTGGGGCAAAATGTGATATATGTCGTCATTTGTTCAAAGAGTAACCACGCAAATCTTGTAAGGCGATTAACCCATTCCATGTTCGAAGATATAACTTTGTCGACATACCCATTTAATGCGTCATAGATAATACTGCTCATAACTTGTTATTACGCTGTAAATAACCCAATTCTAAAATAAACTACGAAATGTGGATTAGTTGATTGAGACTCTGCTTTGATTACGATGTAAGAAGTTGTCTGTGTTCTCGTTGAAACATTACGAGCAGAGATCTTTGCTAGTTGATTTAGCATTGAATCGAATATAGCTTGAAAGATAGCTTGTGATCTCGTTGAATTATAGGAGTGGAGATTGTGCCTTGATAATTGGCAATCATATCTGATCGAATATAGCTTGAAAGATAGCTTGAATCCTCGTTGAATATTACGAGTTGAGATTTGGAACCGGGGAGTTAAGCCTGGTTGAGAAATTGCCTGTGTAGCATTTTCAATTGCCTGCCTGTCTGGCTTTTAGAACTAGGGAATTAAGCCTGGTTGAAATTTGGGACTGTGTGTTCTTTGAAACCGGAGAGTTAAGCCTGGTTGAGATATTGCCTTTGCCTTGGTAACGGGTAGACCTAGATAGATACGTCTCAAGTAAAACTATTATGGAGTAGGTATTTGCTATACTTAATAATATACACCGACCACTCATTATTATGAAGTATTTAAATACATGATATTGTTTAGAAATACATGTTTCAACCACTGTATTATATCACCATTTTAGCAGGGGTGTAGAAAATTCTTTACCCACCAACCCCTGGGGGTAAAGAAATCAAAGACCCAAGAGAAGGGGAAGGGAAGGAAAAAGGAAAGGGAAGGAGGGAAAATGGAAAAGAAAAGGGGAAAGAAAAAGGGGGAAAAAGGGAGAGGAAAGGAGGAAGGTTGAGAGGGAAAGACGAAGGCTGAGAGGGAAAGAGGAAGGCTGAGAAGGAAAGAGGAAGGTTAAGAGGAAAAGAGGAAGGTTAAGAGGAAAAGAGGAAGGTTTAAAGGGAAAGAGGAAGGCTGAGAGGGAAAGAGGAAGGTTGAGAGGGAGAGGGAAAGAAGAAGGTTGAGAGGGAAAGAGAAAGGTTTAGAGGGAAAGAGGAAGGTTGAGAGGGAAAAAGGAAGGTTGAGAGGGAAAGAGGAAGGTTGAGAGGGAAAGAGGAAGGTTGAGAGTGAAAGAAGAAGGTTGAGTGTGAAAGAGGAAGGTTGAGAGGGAAAGAGGAAGGTTGAGAGGGAAGAAGGAAGGTTAAAAGGATAAGAGGAAGGCTGACAGTGAAAGAGGAAGGTTGAGAGGGAAAGAGGAGGGCTGAGAGGGAAAGAGGAAGGTTGAGAGGGAAAGAGGAAGGCTGAGAGGGAAAGAGGAAGATAGAGAACTACGGAAGGGACAGGGAAGGAGAGTAGAAGGGGAAGCTAAGGTGAGAGTCCATGTACAAAATTGATAGGAGGGGGGGGCCTGGGGGGGTCCAAAAATCGTTCTCTAGGAATATACCCGTATTTAAACCGTTCGACAAAAGTAATTTCAATTAATTTTTCTATTTCTGACGTGTATGTTACTTTGACCACTGTTTTCCGTCAACTGTTGTGTAAGGGATGTAAAGCCAGATGACTGTCTAAAGATAATAAGAATTGTTTAGCTGCCAACTTTTTGCATCAAATATTGCATAATCTCAGGAATTTATCACTCATACAGCACGGGATCAGCAGACGCGGCATTCAATGTACTTTGAATACATGCTGTCACAGCTTACAATTTCGACAGCTTTAAAGGTACTGTATCATGCGGACTATGTTTCACGGAAACTAGAGCTAAAGTGGAACATTTCCATAAGTAATAAAATTGAAAAAATCTAGCATAAACATATACAGTGTTGTCTATTACAGTTATGGAACTCTAACAATTTTTCGGCCTTGAAGCCGACCATTAGGAGGTATACTTAATTTAATTAACTCTACCTGGTTTGACCTAATTGCCCAGCCCCATACCCAGAATGCGCCAATTCAATGAAAATTAGCCAAATACAATATTAAACTGGTTGCAACTTAAATATAAAAGCTCAAGCCCTAAAATATGCCCAACGACAGCTTAGACCTGAGTCGTATTTTCTTATATTTTTTATTTTGCCGGCTCTGTATAGGCCTATTGATTAGGCAATATTTCAGTACCAGCTGTTACAGCTGTTTTAAAAAACTCAATTCTACGTCAAACGTAAAAGCCGTACAACCGGCGTAACGCGGCATTGTCACCATTCAATGTGCTGCTGGAGTTTTTTCATTTGCTTTCGTAAGTTAATTACAACGTCTACAGCGTTGGAAACGAATGGAAAAAAGTAAAGAACAACCTGTTAACCAAAAGGTAAAAATAACCCATCTATATACATGTTCTTACATCACGTATTAAATGATAAATCTAGTTATATATTTCTTAATCAAATAATCTTATTTCAGATTTCAATAAATGACAACTTAGTTTGAAACTCGTCATGACGACTCTCAAAAGACTGATGTCAGTTAATTCTGTAGTTTCCAGGTAAAACGCTTTAATATTAACTTTAATGTGCTTATCTTTAAAACCTGTTTTTAAAGAGACAAGATAAGCGTAATTTTTAAATGACCATTTATGCAAATATTGCATGTTCCGATTTACAACGGTACCCTTAATTAAGCTGTGCTTGATCTAGATTAAATCAGATGTCTATGTTTATAATTTAAAAATTAATTATTCTTAATTGCGGTTACTTTCATAAATGATTTGCGCATTTCTACTGGAGGAAACGGGTCTGTCCTAGTATACGATTTTTGGACCCCCCCCCCTCCTTACAATTTTGTACATGCATGTCATATTTAACACAAGGATTAAGTTGGTCATGTGGCCGCAGCGCCCAGTCCCCTAGCCTGTCCTACCCGCGGCGCTCGGCCTCCTAGTCTTAACCTGACCCTAACCCTAAATCTATATCAATTTTGTTGAAAAGGTTATGTACAAAATTGATAGGATGGGGCAATGTCAGGCCGTATTTAGGGTCTGTCCTAGTGAACGATTTTTGGACCCCCCCCAGGCCCCCCCCCCTCCTATCAATTTAGTACATGACCATTCATTTTTCAGCAAATTTATTATTATTTAAAATCGTATACTAGGAAATTACCGAGGAAACCACAAAGGAATTATCAGACGTTTTCCTACACTTTTAATAATAGTAAACGACTAAATCTTCTAGAATAATGACCAGATATAAGTTTCGGGGTCCGTCCTAGAGAACGATTTTTGGACATTTCGAATTAAAACAACAATGTAGAACATGATAAAGAAAATGTTTAGGAATATATCGTCAAAAATGGCCGGAGGGAAATATATGAAGGCAGAAATCGTTCCAAAGAAAGGTAAATTAAGGTTTATTTAATCGCATTTCCGAAACTTAGAAGAGGAAAGTAAGAATTGAATTTTTGCGATTTGATTGCGTTTATTTTACATATGAAGCCATCTTTTAACACAAATCTTTAAACGCTTTCATATTATGCGTTTTTAAAACTAACTAATGGGTGGAATTCATTGATTTATTGGTTGATTGATTGATTGGCCCAATATACCGCAGGGTTCCCCACGAAGAATGAGACTTCGTTTTCGTTTTAAACAGAATTTATGTTGGCTGTTTCCTTTTATTTACAATTCCCTGGAACTATAATAACCTTGATTCTTTTTCTGCTTGATCATTAGATAATCCATAAAACATTATGTTCATGGCGGGATACTTAATTTAAGAGTTTCAGGTCCTTACTGTCATTCTTTGCATATAACCCTGCATAACAAGGTTGAAATTGATTGATTGATTGATTGATTTATTGATTGATTGATTATGAAACAATCTATTGACTGGTCCTATTTATAACAAGAGTTGAATTTGATTGATAAATTAGATAAGAATCTATACTAAAGGTTGAAATGATTGATTGATTAGGAAAGAATCTGTTAAATGACCCAATCTATAACAAGAGTTGAATTTGATTGTTTGATTATAAAAGAATCTATATTAAAGGTTGAAAATGATTGATTGATTGACTAGGAAAGAATCTGTTAAATGACCCAATCTATAACAAGAGTTGAATTTGATTGTTTGATTATAAAAGAATCTATATTAAAGGTTGAAATGATAGATAGATAGATTGATTGATTGATTGATTGATTGATTGATTGATTGATTGATTAGGAAAGAACCTGTTAAATGACCCAATCTACAACAAGGGTTTAGCATTCTCTGAGGCTGAGAGGGATCGTTTGGACATCAGAGGTAATTATTTAAAGGGAGTGTTTGCGTAACAATTTTAGAGTTAAAGGGAGGGGTCGCGAAACATGATACTTTTTTTTACATTTTTAGAACTAATGAATTAAATAAATATTAGAAATAAAGATGGCCATATTTCCCCCAATTGTCTTTTTTTAAGGTACTGTTAGAGTAATTTCAAGTGACCCTCCAAGCCAAAGATGGCAATGCCCGATTCACATCGTTACTTTTTAAAGCTTTGTCTGATCAAGTATGAATTAGATATTTGTGTTTACAATTTTGAAAACTGATTATTATCAATTGTGGTTTCTCTACTTGCGCATTTATACTGCAGAAAACAAAAATTCTAGTTTGACGCTTTTAACATAAATTCTAATTTAACACCTATATCCTAGGAAAACGACAAAATTTATAACGACACTATTGCCATCGTTGCATGAAGGGTCACTTGAAATTACTCTTACAGTTCCTTTAATTCATATCAATGATAGATATAAATATTATCATTATTATTATTATGGTTGGTTTTATTAAATTTTTATATTTAAATAGGTATTGTCCCCCCTGCAAGATTATTAATAGATGAACAGAAGGGAATTATTATGGAAGAATACTGGGAGGGATTAGCTGCTAGAGCAGCACAGGTACTATTACTCATCTATATCTTTCTATCTATCTATCTAATTATTGTGGAAGAATACTGGGAGGGATTAGCTGCTAGAGCAGCACAGGTACTATTACTCATCTATATCTTTCCATCTATCTATCTATCTAATTATTATGGAAAAATGCTGCTAGAGAAGCACAAGTACCTTTCTACCTATCTATCTACAGCCATAACCGAAAAGAGCCGGAATTAATTTATGATTAATCAGACTACTTAAGAATCTAATTTTACAAATATGATTAATAAAAATAGACCTAGTCCTGCCAATTCCAAAATGTGGTCTGCCTTTTTGTGCTTTTAATATTAACAGAGATATATTTGTCAAGTCAATCTATCTATCTTTTTACATATACATATAATATATATTTATCTAATTAATATGGAAGAATACTGGGAGGGTTAAGCAGCTAGAGCAGAACCGGAACTCACCTGTCTACCTATTTATCTATCTATGTCCATCTCTTTCTTTCATCTATCTATCTATATCTATTTAGGATCCGTCTGATGAGATAATGAAGAGCGGGGTTAAACCTGATGATATCAGGAAATGGCAGGAAATCATTCTCTTTCGATAATTTTAGAAGAAAAGAGGCCGAATTTAAGCCGCGGCTCAAATATGGTTGGTTCCACTTTAGATTGTATTCCAATTTTCAAGATTTAAGCCAGCGCTCAATTGAAACCGGTTTTTTGGGGGATTTGAGACGCGGCTTAAGTCCATTAAATTCGGACAAAGGATTTATAAAAATAATATAATCGGTTCAAGTGTTTTATGATACCGAAGACTATATTTAAATGAATAGCGAGAAGTGTTTGAATTACTTGGACCTAGTTGAACCACTTCCCTTTGGCGTCAGTTTAAGGGAAAGAGAAGTGGATCAACTTTGTTTGTTAAGTCAGATACTTCTATTATCATTAGTTTAGCCCTCACAATCCACACATGTTTGTAAAATCCAAATAAAATTTTGATCACAATCGTGTATATTTTCAGAATCAGAGTGAACTAATTTCTGATGATTTGGAAAATAATTGGATTTCCAAAGTCCAATTTTTTCACACTTTTTGATACTTTTTACTGGATAATTCCTTTATTTTCCCTTTAAAATCCTTTATTTCCCCTTTAAAATCCTTTGTTTTCTCTTTAAAATCCTTTATTTCCCTTTTAAAATCCTTTATTCCCTTAAAAATCCTTTATTTTCCCTTTTTAAAATCCTTTATTTCCCCATAAAAATCCTCTATTTTCCCTTTAAAATCCTTTATTTCCCCCTAAAAATCCTTTCTTTTCCCTTTAAAATCCTTTATTTTCCCCAATTCAGCGAATAATATCCTTACAAACAATTTACTTGCGGGGGAATAAAATTATTTTTAAAAAGGGGGGAGGAGGAGGAGGATTTTTCAGTAAAATGTACATTCCTGATTTAACAAAAAATCTAAGGAATGAAATGTCTAGGTTCTCCAGTATCTCCAGGATAGGAATGAAACCCTGTTCTACTCAATACTCATGGAGAACTTTCAGGTTTGTACTCTATCGACCAACCCCATAAATTTAAATTTAGAACACTTTTTTGCTTTCCAAAATCCCAAAGTACAATTTGGAATTAATTTTTAATTTTATTTTAACAGCTTAAAAGGAAAAGGAGTCACTCGATTTTACTTAAATTAATAACAATCAAATCTAGAAATAAATATCTAAAAAATGGTTTCCGGACTATGGACGCCAATATACATTATTAAGGAAATGGCTCCTATAATCTACACTCCAACAGTAGCCTGGGCTTGTAAGAATTTCTCCCATCTGTATCGCCGACCAAGGGGGATGTACTTCTCCGCTAATGACAGAGGGGAGATGGCTAGCATGGTCTACAACTGGCCAAGGTTAGTCACATCTTTCTATCTATATATTTGCATTTCTTTTTTCTTTCATTTTATCTATCTTTTAGATCACATTATAACAATCCATTCATTATTTTATTGATCTATTCGGTGGTAGGCGATTACATCAATAAAATGAAGACTTCTTTCAATTTCAATTTTGATTTATATCGAGCTTTAAACAGCATGAATGCACAAAAAATGGAAACAAAGATTAGCTATTAATTAAAAAAGTCTTTCTTTAATTACTTGTAAACTTGTAATTCTAAAAAAGCCTCTAATTACTTTTAACCTGTAATTTGAAAAAAGCCTGTTTCTTAAAAAACTTAAATAATGAAGTCGTCATCATTTTATTGATATTATCTAATGAGTATCCTAGCCAATCATCTAGTAGTTTTTGAGGTAAATGTCGAATAATTTTAACTTCCCGCACATTTTGAGAAAACAGCTAGGTATATATTTATATACCAAAGTATTTATAATCCATCAATTTATATATCTATTCATCCATCTATCCATGATATATCTAGTGATGATGTTGATGCTGTGGTGGTAACTGATGGATCCCGTGTACTAGGTTTAGGGGATCTAGGTATAGGAGGTCTAGGCATATCTATAGGTAATTCAGGGGTTGATATTTTCTTCAAAAATTAAATTTTCTTTAAAAATCATTTTTTCTTTAAAAATCATTTTTACTTGAAAAATCATTTTTACTTGAAAAATCATTTTTACTTGAAAAATCATTTTTTCTGGTATAATCATTTTTTCTTGAAAAATCGTTTTTTTACGGGTGGGGGGGGGGCAGCAGAGATATCGGATATACACTAGATATTTAACCGATGTTTAAAATAAAATGTTTTGCTGACATTTAACTGATTTTAAACTGTAAAAAGTAACCAATAGGAAAAAAAAACAAGTCAATTTTTTTATACTTTTTTGTCTTTTAGGGAAGTTGGATCTGTATGTTGCAGCCGGGGGATTTCATCCACGTAGAATCCTTCCAGCGGTCATAGGGATCAATCAATCAATCGATTAATCGATAAATCAAATATTCAAACATGTTTTGAGTTCACTTTCTTTGGGTTGAAAAACCCCCGTTTAAAAAAGAATTCATTTTATTGCTTTTTTGGTTTAGTGCTGTAAACTCTTCGGTATCTTTAATCTACTTATGTTTAGTTTTTTAAATACATTGTCTTTATAATGTTATTAATTGATTGATTTGATGTTCAGATACTGGAACAAACAATCCAGATTTGTTGAAGGTAAAACAATCTAAAAATATTTTCCAAATTTTACAATATTTTTAGAATTATTAAAATAAAACAAATATAAATGATCAGATTTTATATAATGTACATAATGGACTGCTGTGCTTTACTGTACAGAATTAATCTCTGTTACGTACTGTACTGTTGGGTTACAATTACGGTTAACGATGTACTGTACTGTACTGCAGGATCCTGCGTATCTGGGCCTAAAACAGGCAAGGATGGATGGAGAAGAATATTATGAACTAATTGATGAATTCATGGCAGCTGTCAAACTCAGGTCAAAATTATGAAGAAAATATCATTATTTATATAAATTGTAAAAATTATAAAATACTATCTTGGGAACCCAGCGTTGCCCAGGGGAGTCAGTTTACCCGTCTTTGTCGTTATTTACGAATTTAGCTATTTTTCCTGTTAAAAGTGGACCTACTCATTTTAGAATTTTAAAGCCAGGCTAAGAACATTCCCGCAATTCTCCCGAGTTCTCCAATCAAAATTTTAGGCAAATCGGCCCATGGGTTCCTGAGTTATGATCGGACAAACAAACAAACAAATAGATCACAATTTTTACTGGATAATTCCTTTATTTTCCCTTTAAAATCCTTTATTTCCCCTTTAAAATCCTTTGTTTTCTCTTTAAAATCCTTTATTTCCCTTTTTAGAGAAAATACTAACCAGGGAACCCTTGTAACAATATTAACACCAAGCGAAGAACATCCCCGTGGTTATACGAGTTCCTCAGTCAAAATCTATGTCAGATCGGTTAATGGGTTCCTGAGTTATGATCGGAGATACAAACAATGAAACAGAGATTTCTACATTATATATCTACACAAGGTGTTTAAAAGGACTTCTAGGAGATAAGAAAAATCCCATTTAACTTTTTTTGAGATTCTGAATGAGCTCATCAAGACGAACATTTTGCGATATGTCAGCACTTTTTCCTAGTGCGAATTTTTTTGCAATTCGCATATTTGCAAAGTAATGTTTTATTGACATTTTTCAGCTCTTCATATAGAAACGTACTTTCAAATGTTTTGAAAAACTCCCTTATTCAGATGTAAAATGTTCTTTAAGATACTCAGTCAAAAAATCCATCTTTCTTCTGGGGGAAAAAATGATGTTCAAAAGAGAAGATGGGGAATGGGGATTTTTCAGGGAAATATAAACCCTGACTAGATTTTGAAAATTTCTTACCAAAAAAGTGGTTAAACCATCATTAATTAGTTAATCTGCTTTTGGTCTAATTTATAAATTTACATCTTTTATACCGGCAATGTATGATGGTTGAACTGAGATTGCAGCATTGTACAGAAATTTGTTCGGATTCATTTGAAACATATAAAACGTTTTAAAAGTCTGTATTCTGTAATTACTGAGTTTGAGGGTAAAGCCGACGTTCAAAATTATCAATTTGGGTGGACACGTTTTGAGAATAACGACGTCAAAAAATATAACAAAAATTCTATAATAAACTTATTAGATGTTAGGAACAGGTTGGGAAAATAAAAATTAACTCCTATCCTGGAAAATTATGTAATTTTATTCAATTATTAGATTCTGTGATCTCTCATTATTCACGAAGATTTGCTGCAGATTTTCTGTAGATTTTATTGAAAAGACGACATTTGAAGAATTTGAAGAAATCTGCGAACAAATTTATAAAAAATGAGAAATTCAATAAAATGATGAAAACGAAATAATTGGTTCTAACATTAATTTATTGATAAATTTCTTTTGAGAAATATGTTCCTGAACATCCAATTAGTTTACTAAAGAACTTTTACTATATTTTTTGTCGTCGTTGTTTAATTGTTAAAAAAAAACTAATTCTCAAAACGTATCCAGCCCAAAAAGACGATTTTGAACGTAGACTTTGTGCTGAAACTTATTAATTATAGATCTTTTATAGCTGGTCACTCCCTTTAACTTTGAATAGGTGATTCAATTTTAAACCGTCACTAAGTAGTTCAG
The DNA here is from genome assembly GCF_000591075.1 of Eurytemora carolleeae. Taxonomy (NCBI): domain Eukaryota; kingdom Metazoa; phylum Arthropoda; class Copepoda; order Calanoida; family Temoridae; genus Eurytemora; species Eurytemora carolleeae. The sequence continues at coordinate 90,884 of NW_019397565.1, read as the reverse complement.
CGACGTAGCTCAAATTTAGTCTAATTTATAAATTTCCATTTGTGTTTATACACTATAAGTTTCCATCTTAGGTGGCCGAAGGCTCTGATTCAGTTTGAAGATTTCCAGTCTAAGCATGCTATAAACCTGCTGGAGAGATACAGAGAGGAATATTTAATGTTTAACGACGACATTCAAGGAACTGCTGCCACTGTTCTTGCAGGTAAAGTGACAAAAGTAATACTTTAAAATTGGTAAATTTAACAATGTTTTAAGTAATTCAAAAAGCGGGATAGTCATACAGCTTACAAGCTATAAGGCCTTGCTTCATTCTTCATTAAGTGAAGTCATCTAGAGTTGAATCGTGGATAGTAGGACCTCCCTAAAAGCATGATTTGATAAGAGAAAAGACCGAAAAAAAAATAAAAGAATCTACTCGCAAATAAAAGATATGTCACAAAAAGAACAGTGAACTTATCTTTCAAATCTTTTACACGAAAACAAGATTTATTATGTTAACTCCCTAAAACAAACTAAAAGGTACAACAGATTTTAGGAAGATATTTTTATTAGATTTTAGTCAATCGAGTATTTATTTCAACATTTGTGTACATTTTACAATGTAGACAAGGCTGTTCAGTGTTCATTGATACTATTGGATTTTAAAAGAATTGTATAAATGTTGTCAGGGGTAATTTTTTGGGTGTATAATTTTGAGCAGAAATACTAATTAATGAACTCCAGATATCCTGTACTGTACATGTACATATATGTTACTGTACTGAACTAGTAACAGGTGTATATGTAGCCCTGAAAGTACAAGGGCAACGTGCTGAAGACCTTAGATATAAATGTACATGTATTGTACTGTACTGTACTGTACTGTACTGTACTTTGTACAGGTGTACATGGGGCCCTGAAAGTACAAAGGCTACGTGCTGAAGATCTTAGATATAATGTACATATGTTGTACTGTACTGTGCTGTTCTGTACAGGTGTATATGGAGCGCTGAAAGTACAAGGGCTACCTGCTGAAGATCTACGAAAGAAACGAATTATTGTTGCTGGGGCTGGTTCAGCGGCCAGTGGGGTCTGTTCCAAACTTAGGTAGCATTTATTTCCAGGGGTGTGCACTGTACAGTGTGTTTCCAATAAGTGGGATTTAAGTTTTAAGAGTCGGAAATCCTAAAGAGATTATTCATTAGTGTGCTCAATTTTTGTGGTAAACCTGTAAAGTATTTTGTATTTTCTTTTGTAAAATTGGAATGATTTAAAGATTTTTTATTAGATTTTATCTTCTTATTGATATTTAGTTAGAACACTGAATTGATTATTACATTTCTTTATACAAGGTGTCCCACATCATATTTGATTGTGCATATGGATTTTGGGGACTGAACATGTTGCACAGTTGCAAATACAAGGATTTATGTGCTTATTTTTTTGCGGTAAACCTCGGAAAATTAATATATATACAATTTTGTATAAAAGTAGTAGTTAAACAGATCATATTCAGCAAATACGCAACCAATTTGAAAACGATTATATCCCACAGGAGCCTGAGAATCTTAGGTTTGCCCCTATTCTAATTTTTATTTTGCATTTTGAATAGATATAAATAATTGATAATATTATTACATATAATCCGTATAGTCCGTCTGTATAGTCCATATTACGTCACCAGAACTTCAGCCAATGACAGTACAGTAAACTGGTCACATGATTTCCTTCTAGTTACAGTGAGACCCATAAAACTGTGAAATATAAAGACTACTGTTAAACTTGTAAATTATTTGGGTGATATTTGAATTTTTGTCCAAAGTATAATATTCGGGGTATACAAATTGTTGAAAATCTTTATTAGTTTTTTAAATCTGCTTCTCAATTCTTCTTAAATCACCATTTCTCGTCAAAATAAAAAGATATATACACAAAGTCTAAAATTTTTAGGATGGATTGATAACAAAAGGTCGTCCTGGATTAGAATTACTGGATCAAACCTTTCATGATATATCTTCATTCGCTAGGAATAGAGTTTATGTTATAGTAACCCAGCGTTGTACAGGGGGGGGGGGGGTCATAGTTAATCCCACTTTGTCGTAAATCACGATTTTAACTATTTCCCGGAAAAAACTTAGAATCTCAAACTAGAAACTAAAAAGCTTAGAACATTCCCGTGGCTCTCCCCGAGTTCCCTCATTTTAAAATTGAGGTAAATTGGTTCCTGGGTTCCTGGTTTATGATCGGACAAACAAACAAACAGACAAACAGAGATTACAAATTTATATATAGATATAGATAAGTGCATTGAGAGGGAATTCAGATCCTGAAATTTGACTTTTTTATCGAATATTAATATTAAACAGTTAAATTAAAGAAAAACAAAGCTTTTAAAAGGGTACAGTTGTAAGTCGGGCAATGGCATTTTTCAATTGAGGGTCACTTGAAATTACACTTACAGTCCCTTTAAGAGCTGCTTAATTATGTTTTCCCTTTTAACAAAAAACTGAGTGCTTTTTATAAAATTAACCTTTTTAGGGGGTGAACTTAAAGAAGGAAATTTTCAGAAAGTTTAACTCCTAGCTTTGTCCAAACCTATTTGACGTTAAACTGTAAATCAGAGATGAGACGGAGATGGAAGGGATTGATCTACTCAAGCTCGTGGAGAGAGTTAAACCAGATATTCTTATAGGTAAATGCAGGCAGTAAATAAAATAGACCATGTGTTTATATCTTGTTTATAATCCCCCCTCCCCCCACCCCTCCAAACTTCCCTTGATATCATGTATATGTTCCAGTCCAAAACTTCACATTTCCTGAAGGGCGAAAATGAATTGTTGTGATAAAACTGCCATGCTTAGGATCCCGATCCGTTGGATCCGCAAGATTTTGGCTTCCTGGATCCGGATCCGCAAAAATATGCGGATCCACGGATCCGGATCCAAGGGGTAAAATTTCAACCAAAAACTGAAAAAAAATTTCTTTACTCCTAAAACCAAAATCTGATCATTAGATTTATTGATTGATTGATTGATCTAGGATTGACAGCTACCCGTAGAATATTTACTATGAAAATATTAAGAAGATTACATTATGATTGATTGACGGATGTATTGATTGATTGATGTACTGATTTGGTATTAGATTGATTGATTGATCTAGGTTTGACAGCTACCCGTAGTATATTTACTAAGAAAATATTAAGAAGATTACATTATGATTGATTGACGGATGTCTTGATTGATTGATTGATCTAGGATTGACAGCTACCCGTAGTATATTTACTAAGAGAATATTAAGAAGATTACATTATGATTGATTGACGGATGTATTGATTGATTGATGCACTGATTTGGTATTAGATTGATTGATCTAGGATTGACAGCTACCCGTAGTATATTTACTCAGAGAATATTAAAAAGATTACATTATGATTGATTGACGGATGTATTCATTGATTGATGAACTGATTTGGTATTAGATTGATTGATTGATTGATTGATTGATTGATTGATTGATCTAGGTTTGACGGCTACCCGTGGTATATTTACTGAGGAGATACTGAGAACGATGAATGATAATTGCGAATATTCTCCGATAATTTTCCCACTCTCAAACCCTACCTCCAGGTAAACCATTCCTAATCCTGCTCGGTTGACTTCGATATCTTCTGTGGGCACTTATTATAATTTAAAGGATGTCTTTATCTTAGTTATTCCTCCCCTAAACAAATCTCCCGTCAACCCAGGACTGGGTATTATTACCATGCGGGATATCGAATAAAGATTAAATTAATCTGCAGATTAACAAAAGGACGAGATCAAACATTGATCTCGATATCCACAACACAACAGTTCCAAGCTCAGTAAATATTTTCATTATTACCCTAGTTAACAATTTTACCCCTTTTAAAAATCTTATTTTTAAGATTTGCTGAGAAATGAATTGATTTTTAGGGGTAAATAAATGTATTTTTGGGTGAAAACTGTGATAAGATGATGATAAAACTTTAATTTTTTATTATCTAGGTCTGAGTGTACTGCAGAGGAAGCTCAACGAGCAACAAATGGTGATAAAAACCTACAAGTAGTACAGATGGACCCATAAAACTGAAGAATAAGAAGACGACATTTCAGCAATTTTATGTGTGTTACATGTTATTTCGAAGCAAATTGTTTTGCCTTTAACCAATTTATTAAGTGAAATTGGTCTGTGTACACTTCACATTTGCTGTATTACATGTCATTAACACTCGACTTTGAACAGTTTTCTCTTATTCCTCAGTTTTATAGGTCCTGCTGTATAATCCATTGAATTGATTATTTCTTCATGGACAATTGTGCAAGATTTTATTACGGAAATTTTATCCAAGAGCAAAATAAATTATTTTTGTCAGGAAATTAAACCGATTTTATGGGATTGAAGTATCATGAAGATGCACTGTCCAAATTAAAACGATTTCATGGGATAGAAGTATCATGAAGATGCAATGTCCAAATTAAAACGATTTTATGGGATAGAAGTATCATGAAGATGCAATGCTCAAATTAAAAAATAAAATAACGGAAGAATGAAAAGATGAATGAAAGAATGAACTAATTAATCAATCAATCAATATATTAGATGATGAATGAGTAAATGAATAATTAAAGATCAATCATGAATTAATTTATGAATAATGGTTGATTGAATAGAGTAGTGAAGTAATGCTCTAATGAATAAATGTATGAAATAATTAACTGAATTATTAATAATTGAATTGATGTATAAAGGAAACAAAGAAATAAAGAATAAATGAATAAAATAATGCAGTAATGAAAGCATATATTAAATGATTGAATGAATGAAGGAAGTAATAAATGTGTATATAAAATGAATGAATGAATGAAGTAATAAATGTATATGTAAAATGAATGAATGAATGAATGAATGAATGAATGAATGAATGAATGAATGAATGAATGAATGAATGAAAGGATGAATATATGAATGAAGGGATGAATGAATGAAAAAATGATTAAATGAATTAATGGATAAATGAAAGAAATGTTGAATGGATTAAACATTATAAGGTCTAACACTAGCTGTAAGCCCACAAATCGTCCTTAATTTAGTAGATTTACTTGAGGTGGATATGTGGTTAGTAGGATGTCCCCAGGGAGTAAGGAATAGAAGGGAGATATAACTGACGTGGCCCGCCCTACCATATAAGAACTATTTGTCTTATGCATATACAATAACCTATTCTGAATATTTCTTATACAAATGGAATATCGTCTGCAAAGCATGTATAATCATATGGTAGGGCGAACCGCATCAGTTATATCTCCCTTCTATTCCTTACACCTTGGATGTCCCTTAAACTCTATTTGTAGGTCGGGCAATATTTGCGAGTGGATCTCCGTTCCCTGATGTTGTTTACAACCGTAAACTCATCTCCAGCTCTCAGTGTAACAACAGGTATATCTATCTTTCCCTCATATTTTGTAAAACATAATTATTTCACAGAGGAAAATTAATTACAATTAACAAAAAATTATTTTTTCATCTTTTTCCATAAAATCCTATTCCTTGAAAATAAATGTTTAAGACCATAAATGTATCATTTAGAAATTGTAGTTACATGGCCATTTCCAGAGCAATTTAGAACAAAGGTTTTTTTATCATAAAAGCCGTTGAAAATACTGTTAATTTAAGGTGCAATGGAAGGACCGATTTGCCTCAAATTTTGATGAGGAACTCGGGAGACCCACGGGAATGTTCTTAGTCTGGTTTTGAGATTCTATGATGAGTGGGTCGACTTCTATAGCGAAAATTTAGTTCCTCGGTTAAATCGTTGAGTGCGGACAAACGCCGGGATTAACTATTAGTAACCTTAGCAGCGCTGGGTTCCCAATCTAGTACAATGACAAGAATATATTTCTAGGTTTATATTCCCTGGGTTAGCACTAGGAGCTGCTCTCGGACAAACGGGAACTGTTTCAAACTCAATGATCAACAGGTTAGCAATATAAAGGATTAGATTATGTGGTCATGTAGTCGTCTAATAATGTGATCATAAAGTCATGTAGTCTTGTGATCATTTGGTCATGTGATCATGTTGTCATGAGGTCATGTCATTATGTTCATCATGTGGTCGATCATGTGGTCATGTGGTCATGTGGTCATGTGGTCATGTGGTCATGTGGTTAAATGGTCCTGTGGACGAGTGATCCTGTGGTCATGTGATCATGTGGTGATGTCATCATGTTACATATCGTCATGTGATTATGTCATCATGTTACATATCGTCATGTGGTCATGTCATCATGTGTCATCATGTTACATGTCGTCATATGGTCATGTCATCATGCTGTCATATGGTCATGTCATCATGCTGTCATGTATAAACAATTTTTATAAACTTATTGTCAAGAGCTGCTGAGTCTCTGGTTGTTTAAACTATTTGTCTAGAGCTGCAGAGTCTCTGGTTGAGCTGCTTCTTTAATCTATTTATCTAGAGCTGCTGAGTCTCTGNGTAAATACGATATTAGAGAGGTGGGTAAATACGATATTAGAGAGGAGGGTAAATACGATATTAGAGAGGTGGGACAATCCAAATCGTTAAAAACAGCTGACAGATGTTTACTTCATTAATATTTTGAAAAGAAAGTTTTTTATTCAATCCGACGCAGGTTTTAAATTGTTTGTTTGAGAAAAAGGATGAAAATCAAGCATTAAATAATCGTTAATCATTTGGCACTTTTTTCTCTTCGATGTTTCCCTGAATAGTATTTGAAGTTATTGGCCATTCACAAAAAAATGTTTGCTTTACTGGCATTTAGTAATTTAATATTGGAAGATGGGATATTAGCTGTGACAATTTATAACTAAGACATGTCATAGGCGTGTTTGTAGATGGGATGTAACAACAAATAGACTAAAAGATGGGACATATAATACATGGGCTTTCTTATAAATGGGACTATTAATAGTCTAAAAGATTGGACATATAATATATGTAATATCTTTTAAATGGGATAATTAATAGTCTAAACAATGAGACTTATTATATATGTAACATCTTATAAATGGGACAATTAATAGTTATAAAGATTGGACATATGATTTATGTAACATCTTATAAATGGGATAATAAATAGTTATAAAGATTGGACATATAATATATGTAACATCTTATAAATGGGACAATTAATAGTTATAAATATTGGACATATAATATATGTAATATCTTTTAAATGGGATAATTAATAGTTATAGAGATTGGACATATAATATATGTAACATCTTATAAATGGGATAATTTATAGTCTAAATAATGATACTTAAAATATTTGTAACATCTTATAAATGGGACATTTAATAGTCTAAACAATGATATTTAAAATATTTGTAACATCTTATAAATGGGACATTTAATAGTCTAAACAACGGGACATATAATATATTGAACATCTTGTAAATGGGACAGTTAATAGTCTAAGAGATTGGACATATTATATATGTAACATTTATAAATGGGACAACAAATTGTCTAAACAACGGGACATATGATATATGGAACATCTTGTAAATAGGACAATTAATAGTCTTAACAATGAGACATATAATACATGGGTTATCTTATAAATGGGACATATTATATTTGGGACATCTTGTAAATAGGACATATTATATATGGAACATCTTGTAAATAGGACATCTCATATTTGGGACATATTCCTAGACCTCCTGCCACCTTGCCTGCCGTGTTATCCAACAAGCCCTGAAGGACGGTGTTAAACTAGGGAACAAAGTTGCATACCTGGAATACACGGTTAGTTATATTATCTATTTGACTAAAATCATATTTTTTCATCAAAAATAGTATTATTTGATGTCAGTTGGTCTCCTAGGTGAACCGGACGATCTTTAAGCTAATATTACTATTATGATTATACCAACACTCTGGATTCTTCGATAACATAGCTTCATGAACAGTTCAGAGATGATGTTGAAGTCGTGGAGGACAAGGATGATGATGTGGAAAATACGTTTTTACTTTGGATTTTAAAATTTATTTTCTGGTTCCAAAATTTCAGACACTTCATTTTCCAATCCTTCGTGTTGATCCTCCTACGTTTATACCAGAACTTTTTCCACCTGCGTCCTGCATATCCTATCATATCCTTCATGAAGTTTAAACAGGAATTTTTCATAGTCTAGACATACTAAAGTTTGGCATTTGAGTGTGGATGTAGGGCCTAAACTTTGATTTGACTTGACTAGGTTTTTCTAAAAAAACGTCTTTTAAATAGAACATAAAGAAGCTTGAAATTTCTCGATAAAAAGAAAAATTCTGCTCATAAACTTCAAAGCTCTAAAAACCAAAATATTAGTGTTAAAAAATATTATAGTTGGTTAAGTAAACCCGAAGGCCAAGACGTTACGACACTTCAAAGTTAATCCAGTCTGAAATATCAATGTACAATTTGGCATTGCTGCCTGATTTCTTGTGACTATGTCTTGTTTAAATTCCTTTAAAAAGTTGTGGAATTCTCAATTTTTTCTCTTCAAATTCGTTCAATCATTTTTAAAAAAAAAATTATGTTTTTTTAATAACATTTAACTTTTCGTAGGAGGGTGGAGAGGAGGGACTGAAAGATTATATTCGGTCCAAAATGTGGAATCCACTTTATAGACCTCTAGTGTTCTTACCATCAGGGAAGGGACAATAAAGAGGACAACAATAAAACAAGGACAAGACTGAGGACAAAAAAGGACAAGAATGGCTCTCACAAGCATATATATCCCCGTACCCCTGCTGCCTTAAAGAATAATTATAAATGTTAAATTAACTGAAATCTTGTAATTTTAATACTTTTCTAGAATCATTTACATCGCCTCCAAAATCATTTAGTTCTGAGAAAAGGGTACAAAAATTGCATCACACATTACATTGGGCCTAAAGAGAACTTTTGTTGGGGGTGGAATGATTATTTCAATATTGCATTTTAATTTTTGAAATGAAAAAATTATTTTGAAATTTTTTCCCTCAAGTGCCTGGTATAAATATACAGTACTGCAAACAGAGAAGTTTAAAGATATATTTTTGAAATATATAATAAAAAGTAGTGATAATAACTGCTCACAGTTCAGTATTATATTTTTGTAAAGATTTGTCAAATTTGTAAAATTATCTTGTTGTCTCCTTAAAATAGATATTTTGTCAGGAAGTAAGTTCAAAAATCAGTGAAATTATAAATTTTAGAAATCCAAACAAATTAGTTTCTTTTGTTAACTTTTTAAATTGTTTAATACCAAATATTATATATTATAACAAGAACTCAGCTTGATTTTAAGTATAAATTTCATATATATTTAATTCCATTTATCTAAATTTTTATATTTTTCTATGCAAAATTACAAGTTTAAATTTCAGATAAAATAAATGTCTTAGTTTAAGAAGTATCCATAGATCTGCCACTAGTTCCATCAGGATACAAGGTATTTTATATATATAGTCTGTGTCACAGTTACAATCTACCTCTCTATCTATTTATATATAAATCTATCTATCTATCTATCTATTTATCTATGGTATCTAGATGAGCTGGTATGGCCTGGAGACCCTGTATAGTAGTATGGTGAAGGATTTGAAGTCTAGGAATGATGTTCTTGTCGTCTTCATACACTGGACACTCACAAGGTATAACAAGGGAAAGAAGAAGGGGGGTGAGGAATGGAAAGGGATATTTTTGGAGTAAGTGGGGGGGGGGATTAGAAAGGGGTATTTTCTATCCCTATTTGCGAAATTGGTCTCCCAGACTGGGATGACTACTAAATCATAAACTATAGACTGTTTAATAAAAATATATGTAAACATAAAACAGGATAAACTGTTTAATAAAAATATATGTAAACATAATGCAGGATAATCTGTTTTATAAAAATACATGTAAACATAATACAGGATAAACTGTTTAAGAAGAAAATATGTAAACATAATATGGGATAAACTGTTTGATAAAAGTATATGTAAACATAATACGGGATAAACTGTTTGATAAAAGTATATGTAAACATAATACAGGATAAACTGTTTGATAAAAATATATGCAAACATAATACAGGATAAATTGTTTGATAAAAATATATGTAAACATAATGCAGGATAAACTGTTCAATAAAAATATATGTAAACATATTGCGGGATAAACTGTTTAATAAAAATATATGTAAACATAATACAGGATAAACTGTTAAATAAAAATATATGTAAACATATTACAGGATAAACTGTTTAATAAAAATATGTGTAAACATAATACGGGATAAACTGTTTAATAAAAATATATGTAAACATAATGCAGGATAAACTGTTTAATAAAAATATGTGTAAACATAATACGGGATAAACTGTTTAATAAAAATATATGTAAACATAATACGGGATAAACTGTTTGATGAAAATATATGCAAACATAATACAGGATAAACTGTTTAATAAAGATAAATGTAAACATAATACGGGATAATCTGTTTGATAAAAGTATATGTAAACATAATACAGGATAATCTGTTTAATAAAAATATATGTAAACATAATACAGGATAATCTGTTTGATAAAAATACATGTAAACATAAAATAGGATAAACTGTTTGATAAAAATAAATGTAAACATAATGCAGGATAAACTGTTAAATAAAAATATATGTAAACATATTACAGGATAAACTGTTTGATGAAAATATATGTAAACATAATACAGGATAATCTGTTTAATAATATGTAAACATAATACAGGATAATCTGTTTGATGAAAATATATGTAAACATAATACAGGATAATCTGTTTAATAAAAATAAATGTAAACATAATACAGGATAATCTGTTTGATGAAAATATATGTAAACATAATACAGGTTAAACTGTTTGATAAAAATATATGTAAACATAATACAGGATAAACTGTTTGATAAAAATATATGTAAACATAACACTTTCCTCAATTAAACTGTTTCTTACATTGTTTTTTTTTTTTGGAAGATTAATGATATTTGGATATAGGTGGATAATAAGTTGAAACATAAACGAAATTCCTCTCATTTCTTGTAATTTTGAAAGCCTTTAAAAACGCAGACTACACTTCGGAAATGCCAGGACTAGGGTTATTTTGTAATCTTGTTTTTACAAAAGGCATATTTGTATAAATAGATTCTGTAAATATTTTTAAAGATCTAAATTTCTTAATTATTAATTAATAGTATTTTTATTTTTCTAGAGAAGGATGGAGATGTACAGGAAGTGGAGACAGGAAAGATGGGACAGGAAGTGAATTACTTCCTGCCTCATGGAACTCAGATACTTCCGTTTACCAGCTTAACTACCAGGATACAGATGATAGTCACTATACACTAAAGGTAACAATCAGGATACAGATGGTAGTCAATATATATATACACTTAAGGTAACTATCGGGACAGATTGTAGTCAATATACACTCTAGGTAACCATATACAGATGGTAATAAATATACACTCAAGGTAACCATATACAGATGGTAGTAAATAAACACTCACGGTAACTCAAGTACTTATTATGTAAATAACAAATAACTCGTATTTCTGCGATCAATTATTGGCCTAGTGTATTTTTTAGCTCATCTGAATTAATTAATTAGTTAAAGTGAATTGCTGGAGGTGCTCTGGCCCCCAGTCGAATTCACCTATCAGTACTTTCCCTCGTGATACGCATTATACACGCCCGGGGTTGTCTGGTAATTCCGCCCAAGTTTTGTTCTTTTATTCCTGGATGCAAGCGAACCCGGGTGAAGGGTTTCCGGGAACCTGAGTTGACCGTAACCCCAGGTTGACGGGTCGAATAGTGGAACCTTTGTTGCAGGGTACGCATCGTGACTCTGATCACGCCTTTCCTCTAAGTTGTACCCCTCCAAGGGAATGGAGAACGGGCTGGATCAGTACTATTCTCACCTGTAGGGTCAGTTACTACTGTAGGCGGTCTGGGTTGCTCAACATGGGGCTTCTTGCAGATTTCATTCTCATAAACTCATACTTCATGGATTTAGAACACAATGTTCGACCCCCCTGGTTATATTTTTCTTTTTTCTTTCTAAAAATATTAGATTTACTCTCCTAGGTTGTGATGGTTGGTGAATCCGCCCTGTGCAGTTTACTGAGAATACAGGATAACAAGAATACAGACACTACTGTACACTTACAGGTAGTACAGTACAGTACGGTACAGTACGGTACAGTACAGTACAGTACAGTACAGTACAGTACAGTACAGTACAGTACAGTACAGTACAGTACAGTACAGTACAGTACAGTACAGTACAGTACAGTACGGTACAGTACAGTACAGTACAGTACAGTACAGTACAGTACAGTACAGTAAAAAGCTAACACTTACAGTTGGTACTTAAAGTAAATACAATGAGAGAATGTACAAGGTGGGGGGATAGTGGTTGTGTACAGTACAAATACAAAGGTCACAGTGTACACTACTTCACTGAGCCTGAAATTTAAAAGAGTATCGTTGAACGAAACGCCCGAGTTTCCTTTTTTGGGTCTTAACATTTGTGTAGATTTTGATTTAAGAGATTAAAAAAAATGGAGAATATAAACAAACTGAATAAAATTATATTACTTTACAAAAATATTGATATTCACAAAACTGCCTAACCCCATTCGTGAAACCCTGGGTTTAACACTGGTTTTCTGAACGATACCCTGTCTTAAGTTTTGGTCTCTGAGCCCACAACTTAAGAAATTAAAACGATAATGAAAACCAGTTTTGGAACCCGAGTTTCAGGAATGGGGTTAGGCAGTTTTGTGGATATCCATATTTTTGTTATGAACTATTATCATATTTAGTTTCTTCATATTCAAAATTTTTTTTGAATCTCTCAAGGTAAAATCTACCCAAATGTTAAGACCTCAAAAAGGAAACGTTCAATGATACTTTTTTTAATTTCGGGCTCAGGTTGAATCGCCTTAAAGCTTAGAGCGTACTGCACTGAATTAAGTTCACTGTGTACTGTAAATATGAAATTTCGACTTAAACTTTTACTTGATTAAGAACTATATAAACGAGGACGTGTCCTCCTATGAAGCTGGTTTCAAGGACAAGGACGGGTTGAGGACAAAAATAGAAGATCTTCTTCAGATTTTCAAAACAAAACAGGTAGCAGTCTAATATATATTCACTAAAAAACGTCTTCCCCCATTTCAGCGAAAACTAAAAACCTTAACATTTCTAGAATACATGATTGGGGGATTTCAAGACGATACCCTGTCCTTTTTCTTTTTCTTAATTAGCTTGCTTATATTTAGGGTAGTAGCGGAGGTACTAATGATAAAACTCAACCTCAGAATCCGGAGGTTGATCCTCTCAGGGCTGGACCGTCTTATGATCCCTTGAGATCCGGCCGACGGCCGAGGCTAGATGAAGGACCCCCTGGCTGGGATGGTGTTGGGCCTCCAAGAATCGGAGGCTCGGATTTAGATCCATTAGGTAATTCTGATCCCAAATCTATTAAAATCCTCCAAAAATTAAATGTTGGATCTATCCTAGAACAGTCCCTCTTCAAATTTGTATGCGACTTCGCGAGATTATTTATATTATTCGAGTGTTAGGTTAATTTAAGACAATTTTATAATAATAATAATGATAATAATGATAATAATAATAATAATAATAATAATAATAATAATAATAATAATAGGATGATAATAATAATAATAATATTATAATGATGAAGGTGGAATGCATGGAGGAGGAATGCTAATGGATCCAATGCATGGAGGACGACCCATGAATCCAAGGTTAAAAAATAATCTCATTTTTTTTTATTAATCTAATCACGCAATAAAATAACAAAATGCCACTTTTTCCTTTTTTTCTCTATCACACAAATTAATAATGAAAAACCACTTGTTTTCAATAAAGTTTTCTTGTAAAGGTGGGACCCTGTAGGTCCAACCGGGCCCCTAGGAGGAGACCCATTGGGAGGAGGTCCGTTAGGAGGTCCGTTGGGAGGTGGACGTCTGGGAGGAGGAGGAGGACGAAGAAACTATGGGGACGCAATGCGTCCACCAGATTGGGACAATATGTTCATGTAATCAGTCATGTTGTTACATATCATGCACAGTGTACAATCATGTTGTACATGTTTTTTTTGCCAAATTTTATGTTAAAAATTGGGATGTAATGGGAAACCATATTTTGCACGTTAAAACAGAAAAAAGAAGAAGTTCCGATTTGTTACAATGTGATATAGCTCAGTACTTTGTATAGTTTTGCAATACATCATAATGCATTACAGTCCAGTATTCATTTTTACTTTAAAACAGTAAAACAAAAAAGTTTTATTTTAAAAAAAGATGAAGAAATCAATTTTATTTAGATTTTAAATTCTAATCTTTCAGATCCGAATAGACCAAAGTTTGAATCGAAGTGAAAAATCAATTGCTCTTCCACCTGATTTGCTTAAATTAGGTAATTGTCCTCCCATTAAGATTTTTCAAATTATCAACAACAACAAAAATTTAATAGAAATTATTTAAGATTTAAAAATTCTATTTTTTCAGATTAAACAAGGCAACTGAACAGTGAACATGGACGTGAAGGTGTTACTTTTAATTAGTTTTTCATGATTTTTAATCTAATTTTTAGTGACCCTTTAATATAAATAATACCATCAACGAATGATATTTTAACCATTCAACTATATTCTAGAAAAATTGGTATACATTTTTTTGTTCACAAAATTCAAATTTTGTATATTTTCCAACTTGTCTAATGTTGTAGAAATCTACAAATCTGTCAGGATTATATGCTAAAGAGCAATATCAGATGCCTAAATGTTGTTTAAGGTTTCTGAGTTCCACTGCAAAAATAAAAGTAAATTCCCTGTATCTAGGTGGCGAAGTGTCTGAAGGACCTGCCCTCCAGGTTGCAGACCCAGGAGTTAACAACCAGGAAGGAGATCTTCAAGGATCTAGGAGAACTGATTGAGGAGGGACTACAGGAGAATATTGTCAAGGGAGTTTGCAAGGTCTTAATAATTATAAAACTTATTCCTCCTGAAAGGGACTGTAAGCGAAATTTCAGGTGATCCTCTATACAAAGATTACATTGGCCGGTTTATAGTGATACACTTTATCACATCAATTATGTGGAAGATATGGTTGTTTTTATAGGTCTTTTCATTTCTAATATTTCCTATGTTTTTCTGTAGAAGAGAGAAATAGGCAAATCAATTTTGTTGAGAAATCACAGCTGAAAATAATCATTTTTCGAAATTATTAACACTAATGTCTTCTTTATATTTGATCATACAAAGCTTTTAAGAGTACCTTTGTGAATCATTGAAATTACTCTTACAGTTCCTTCAAGTCCTTTTCCCCTCCTTTCACTTTTGCTCTTTTCCGTATTATTTTCTTCTTTCAACATCTCTTTTAATTATTTGTTTATTCTTCTTAGTTCTTTTCTTCCCAACTCCCTTACTCCCCTCCCCATTCTTACTCGATATCTTCTAGACGAAATAAATACTAAAAATCTTCAAATCTAGATAGATTAAGAATCGACTGTTTCTTGTTTAGGTGCTTCCTGTAACCCTTCTACGGTATACAGATGCTAAATCCCGTTCTCTTCCTATTCTCTTCATCAAGGAAGCTGTTCTCAAACATCCCGAGGTTGTGGCGAAGACTATCAACACTGCTCTGCTCGAGAATGTTCTTATGTGGAAGAATACTAGTCCAACAAGATCTCTAGCTAAACACTGTCTAGCTGCACTAGCTTGGAGTCAGACTGCTGTCTCAGGTAAAGTCACTTTATATGTACAGTATGAACTCTCATGTGTGTACTCTAAATGTCGTCTTTTATGAAACTTAGGTAGTCACTTTATGTATTGTATTTTCCCTCATGTGTATTCTCTAAATGTCGTATTTGTGAAACTATGGTAGAGTCACTTTATATGACCATTAAAAACTCTCATGGGTGAACTCTAAATGTCGTCTTTGATGAAACTTAAGTAGAGTTACTTTTTTGTACTGTATAAACTCCGTGTGTGTACTCTAAATGTCGTTTTTTATGAAACTAAGGTAGAGTTACTTTTATGTACTGTATGAACTCTCATTTGTGTACTTCAAATGTCATCTTTGATGAAACTAAGTTATAGTTATTTTTATGTACTGTATGAACTCTTGCATGTGTGTACACTAAATGTCGTTATTTGATGTTTTTATGCAATGTATGTATACACTAAATGTAGCCGAATGAACTGTTCTCTTTGTGTTGTATATGGTATTTTGGACACAAAATGTAGTCAGTGACAGAATTAATTCCATATTTACTGAATAATGGTGCGCTATAAATGCTCCAAGTTGTAGGATAGTTTGAAGTCCTTGCAACGAGGTTAAATATCCTGGAGTGCTTCATCCTGATGATGGAATTAAAATACTTGAACTCCAATCTATCCATGTCTAATATCTAGGGTGTACTGGAGTACTGGATACTGATAGAGTTAAAATACTTGAACTCCAATCTATCCATGTCTAATATCTAGGATGTCCTGGAGTACTGGATACTGATGGAGTTAAAATCCTGGAACTCCAATCTATCCTTGTCTCTGTAATACTATCTGCTGGAGGGGGAAGGGAGAAGGAGAAGATGACGAAGCTGATGAAGATAATGTGGAAGGTGGAGAACATCAGGAACAGGTAATCTTGGGTAGCATACCCCTGTAACACAATAGGAGTCTGCTGTACTCTGTGATTTTTATAATATTTTATTCCGTTACCTATTTGTAAGTAGTTTTAATTTGTAAAGTTATCCATGCAGAGTATGACCACCAAAGGATCCCTAGATTCACAACACAAAAGCTCCGAATTCAAATCTCTTATTGACCTGATAAGCTGAAGTAAATTTCTTCTAAGTTCGGAGGTTTGACCAATGAGAAATTTACTTTTCTTTCTCCACTAAATTTGATGAGTCCAAGTCCCACCATGTTGTATTATGTCTTAAATCAGAGACAATTGTTCAAAAGTGCATTAGAGAAGAAATGAATTTCTCAAATTTTAGAAATAAGACTTAAATGATGAATTAAAAAACTTTCCAAATTTAACAATTTAAAGATGCCCTTTCAATTTTTGTCTTCAACAATTATATATTATACATATACATAAATGATAAAGATTCTTTCCTGGTGGTTCTATTGGCAATTTATATGATAAATATGCTTTCCTGGTGGTTCTATTGGCAATTTATATGATAAATATGCTTTCCTTACAAAATTACAATCAAAATTCATTCATAATTTTCGAGATATGTCCCAGATCTGTTTTGATTGCTATCTGTCTAGCTATCTGTCTAGCTATCTGTCTGGCTATCTGTCTAGCTGTCTGTCTAGTTATATGTCTAGCTATATGTCTAGCTATCTGTTTAGCTATCTGTCTATTCATCTGTATATCTATCTGCATGTCAGTTTATCTATCTTTTTATCTATCTGTTTATATATCCTATCTGTCTCTCTGTTTATCTATATGTGTATGTGTCTATCTGTTTCTCTGTCTATTTATCTGTCTATCTATCTGTTTATTCCGTTTATCTGTAAATCTTTTCATTTTTAGTTTAATATTAACTTTCTTTTAATTGAGGGTGCAACCCCTGTACCACGCTAATTTAATTATATTAGATCCTAAATCTACACTCCACTCCTTTCTAATTATAACTTAATCGTTTGTTTGTTAAATGGCCTAATTCACACTGATCTAAACAGTTTTGACAATTAGAATCAACGCTCTTTAGTTCTCTAGTTCTCTGGTTCTCTGGTTCTCTGGTTCTCTGGTTCTCTGGTTCTCTAGTTCTCTGGTTCTCTGGTTCTCTGGTTCTCTAGTTCTCTAGCTCTCTGGTTCTCTGGTTCTCTGGTTCTCTGGTTCTCTGGTTCTCTGGTTCTCTGGTTTTCTTCGAAAATTGTACTGATTGTACGGATTTTTTTTCGAAAATTGTACGGATTGTACGGATTTTTTTCGAAAATGTACGGATTTTTTTTTCGAAAATTGTACGGATTGTACGGATTTTTTCTGAAAATGTACGGATTTTTGTACGGATTTTTTCAAAAAAATTTTGGCCACCCTGTACTTTTATTTATCTATCCAATTTTTAATTAATTGTTTAGTTATGTATCTGGTATTCTGGGTTGTGAACCATCCCTTCATGTTCTTGTTCTTGGAGCACAACTTCTAGGAGATATAGAGCCGGCAGGAGAACAGTACAAACAGGTTTATTCATTTATTCATTTATTCATTTATTCATTTATTTGTGGGGTAGGGTGAAAAATGTGTGACGAGGGAGGGAACCCCCGGACGCCGTGAGCCTCTGCTGTTGTAATCTGGCAGCACATTCATCCATCCACGCTTCAATCATAATGAGAAGGTTGACAAGATTCCAGCTGCCTAATTAAGGGATTCTTAAACCTTAGAATAGTAGAGTGCAGGAATTCTTCTGATAAACTGCAATGAGGCTTGGATGCCTTACAGACAGGAAACCTTACACTCATTGCTCCCAATCATTTTTAAGCCCGGATTCAAATTGATTCATTGATTCATTGATTCGTTGATTCGTTGATTCGTTGATTCGTTGATTCGTTGATTCGTTGATTCGTTGATTCGTTGATTCAATTATTCAATTATTCATTGGTCCATTGGTCCATTGGTCCATTTGTCCATTGGTTCATTGGTCCATTGGTCCATTGGTCCATTGGTTCATTGTTCCATTGGTCCATTGGTTCATTGGTTCATTGGTTCATTGGTTCATTGGTTCATTGGTTCATTGGTTCATTGGTTCACTGGTTCTCTGGTTCATTAAACGTTGGTTCATACGTTCATTTTCTTGTAGTCGTGTAGTCTTGTAGTCAGTCATGTAGTCAGTCATTCATTTATCTATTCATCTATTCATTTATTTAATGATTATTGATTAATTTTAAATTTATTCATCAATATTAATATTTTCCTTTTAGTTGTCCAGTATCTTTTTTCATTCATTTGTTCATTTAATAATTTAAAATATCGATTTATTCCTACTACTTATCCAGCTTCCTCCTTCATTCGTTCGTTCATCATATCATTCATTTATTTATTCGTTCATTCATTCATTCATTCATCTATTATTCATTAATTCATTCATTCATTAATTCATTAATTCATTTGAACTAATGAATGATTAATTTATTAATTTATTTATCTATATTATTTTTAATCTTTTCCCTCTAGTTGTCCAGTTTCCTTCTGGATATCTTGATCAAGAACGTGTTGATGAGCAAGAGTAAACCTAGAAGTGATTTACTCGGCTTACTTAAGCCACTCATTAAGTAAGTAATCTGATAAATTAATAACTAATTTTACTCATTAAGTAAGTAAACTTTTAATTTTATAACTAAGTTTACCCAGACCGCTTATCAAGTTAATTATCTGATAAAAAAGTAACTAAATTTACTCAAACGGCAAACTCATAAATTGAGTATTTAAGTAAGGGAGTTTTACACACAAAAAAACTTCAAATTTTCTTGCACTCAGCTCCCACCTGCCGCTCTATAATTATAGGGTCACTCGAAATTACACCTTTCAACCCTTATAATGACGCTTCTTAGGGCTGATGAACCCACAACAAGAATTCAATCCACTTGAGCATAATTTTTCCTCTAATATTTCAAGGAGTATCTCGCATGATGAGTTTAAGAGCAATCTACTCCCAGCCTTCAACAAGTATCTTCTGAGGAGTCCTGAGATAGCACTCCTTGGTGTAGCGTCTATACTGGAGTCAGTTTCTATTGATCTATCTCAGTATGCTGCAGGGATATATTCTTGTCTAATTTTGCTTATTCTTGTCTATTATTGTCCATTGATCTATCATAGAATTCTTTTCTAATCTAGTCTTTTCTATTTTTTCTAGTCTAGTCTATTCTTGTCTATTTTTGTCTATTGATTTATCTCAGAATGCTGCAAATATACATTCCAGTCTAGTCTATTATTGTCTATCGATTTATGTCAACATGCTGCAGTGATATATTAGATTGTCTTGTCTATGATTGTCTATTGGTCTATCTCAGTATGCTGCATGGATATATTCTTTCCTTGTCTAGTCTTGTCTAATCTAGTCTTGTCTATTTTGTCTAGTCTAGTCTATTCTTGTCTATTTTTGTCTAGTCTCTTGTCTATTGGTTTATCCCAGCATGCTGCAGGGATATATTCTAGTCTAGTCTATTCTTGTCTATTTTTGTCTATTGATGTATCTCAGTATGCTGCGGGGATATATTCTTGTCTATTGTTGTCTATTATTGTCTATTGATCTATCTCAGTATGCTGCGGGGATATATTCTTGTCTATTGTTGTCTATTATTGTCTATTGATCTATCTCAGTATGCTGTAGGGAAATATTCTCGTTTATTCTTGTCTATTATTGTCTATTGATCTATCTCAGTATGCTGCAGGGATATATTCTTGTTTATTCTTGTCTATTATTGTCTATTATTTTCTAATGATCTATCTCAGAATGCTGTGCTGTAGGGATATATTCTCGTTTATTCTTGTCTATGATTGTATATTGATCTATCTCAGTATGCTGCAGGGATATATTCTATTATTGTCTATTGATATATCTCAGAATGCTGTAGGGATATATTCTCGTTTATTCTTGTCTATTATTGTCTATTGATCTATCTCAGTATGCTGTAGGGATATATTCTTGTTTATTATTGTCTATTGATCTATCTCAGTATGCTGCAGGGATATATTCTTTTATTCTTGTCTATTATTGTCTATTGATCTATCTCAGTATTCTGTAGGGATATATTCTTGTTTGTTCTTGTCTATTATTGTCTATTGATCTATCTCAGTATGCTGCAGGGATATATTCTTGTCTATTATTGTCTATTGATCTATCTTAGTATGCTGCAGGGATATAATCTTGTCTAGTCTACTTGTTTCTTGTTTATTCTCGTCTTTTTTTGTATTCTTGTCTACTGTTGTCCATCTTGTGCAGTTTGTTTTATTTTTTTTTTCAAACCTCGTCATAATCTCTTTTTTTATCTTTTCTTTGACCCCCTCTATTATTGCTTTTTCTTTAATATTTTTTTAATTCTTATTTATTAATTTATTAATGCCGTTTTTGTTCCTGGACGGTTCTTGTTGATAATCGTTTATTCCTGTGCATAACTCTTAGAAATTATTTTTAAGCTACGTTTGAATTCTAGATTAAGTTTTCTATCTTTATTTCTTTTCTTTTAAACGTGACTTGACTTGAATTTATGAAATCAGAACTGGGGAAAACTTTTGCCAGTAATCTCAAGTCGAAGGACGATGGAACCAGAGAAGATGCCATCAAAGCAATGTTAGCTCTTGGTCTTCAATCTTCAAATCAGGAGGCGGTAAGTTAAATCATCTAAATGGCTGAACCAAACGTTTATTGTGACCTCACATGGTGCAAGAGATGGTTCGTGGCCGATCTGGAATGAAAATTTTCCTCTTTCAAAAATACAATTTTCGAAAATTTTGGAAATTTCAAAAAATTAAAAATTAAAATGTTCCACAATAACTTATAATTATGACTTAAACCAAAAAAAACCTTGAATTTAAACAGGCTGTGGGTTCTTCTAAAAAGCCGAAATACCTCTTTTTTTAGGGATTTATTATAGGGTGTTTTGAATTTTGAATTTTTACTGATTTTACTTCATAAAGAATTCTTTAGGCGGTAGTTAGGAAATTATACAGTTTACGTCAGGCTTTGATTTTTTGCTAAAACGTGTTATATGACTGTTAAGAAAAATGTACAAACCCTGTCATTAACGGTTTTAAAAATATCGCAAGAAAACACAGAATAAGCTTGATTAATTCTTGAAACTACAGTTCTGTTTGAGTTTAGACCTGAAACTGCACTTTTTTCTATAATTTCTTTAAAATGTATTAATTTAATATTCCATGGGTGGCATTTTCAGAAAATTGAGATAATAACTCAGTAGACTGCATATAAATAAATTACAAAGAAAAAATTTAGGTGTTTTGACTTGAAACCTGATGGTCCATTTTCAGCAGTGTGCATGAGTAACAGTTGATCAAACAAAAATAAATTACAGATGCCTATCCAATGGCCTCTTGAAATTGACCTTTATTCTGTTGACCTCTAGGTTGAGGGGCTGGTGAAGCAGATATTCGCTGTATTGGGTGGAAGTGAAGGAAAGGTCACCGTATACGAGCAGAAGGTACAATAACCCGTTTTATCAACAAATAAACAATGAATTTAACTCCAAATATTTTCGGTAGGTGTCTCTGTTGACTGCGGTTGGAAACCTGAGTACAGCGCCTGTGTCAGGTGATTCTTTTTTTTCTTTTTTAAATAACTAAACCGTTTTATATCTGAATCTTAAGTCTTTTCACAGAAGCTCTGTTCAAATAGTTAAATTTAAGTCCTAGGTACATTTCGACTCTATCTATCTATCCATAAATCTTTCTTTCTATCTTTATCTCTACATCTATTTCTTTATCTTTCTTTCTATCTTTATCTACATCTATACAGTGATAACCAGAAAACTGTAGAATAGGAAGACGACATTAAGCATTACTGAAGTGCATTTTATTCTTTTATAAAACAAATATAGCGTATTAAATCCCTGTGCCTCATATGCATTGGACTATTTTGAATTCTTGAGTTTAAAAGTCGACTTCCTATCCCAGAGTTCACTGTATCTAAATACAGATTTACTCACAAAGGATGAGACTACAGTGGAGACTTTGCAAATTTATTCAGCCATTTTTCTTACATTCTTGATCAGATTCCCTAGGGAGCAGAAAACATTATTTTAGATAGAACCTCAAATTCAGATTGTTTAATATAAATCATTTTAAGGTTGTCATTGAAGCTTCATCCCTGGTGGTTATATCTGTATCTAAATATCTTTCTATCTATCTATATCTCTACATCTATCTCTGAATATATCTATCTATCTAACTATTGTATAAAGGATCTGGAATGGTTCTAACTGCTGGTGTTGTAGCAGAATTATTTGTTAAGTTTCTGGAAACTGAAGGACATGAAGGTATAGTCTAAGTGGGTTTGACGAATTAATTTATGTCATTGAAAATTGGGTTGGTTGGTTGGTTGGTTGGTTGGTTGGTTGGTTGGTTGGTTGGTTGGTTGGTTGGTTGGTTGGTTGGTTTGTTAGTAACAGAGGTAATATACAGGACAATCTCCGTTAGTAACAGAGGTAAAATACATGACAATCTCAGTTAGTAACAGAGGTAATATACAGGACAATCTCCGTTAGTAACAGAGATAATATACATGAAAATCTCCGTTAGTAACAGAGGTAATATACAGGACAATCACTGTTAGTAACAGAGGTAATATACATGACAATCTCCGTTAGTAACAAAGGTAATATTCAAGACAATCTCCGTTAGTAACAGAGGTAATATTCAAGACAATCTCTGTTAGCAAGAGGTAATGTTCAGGACAATCTCCGTTAGTAACAGGTAATATTCAGGACAATCTCCGTTAGTAACAGAGGTAATATACAGGACAATCTCCGTTAGTAACAGAGGTAATATACATGACAATCTGTTAGTAACAAATGTAATATATAGGACAATCTCCGTTAGTAACAGAGGTAATATTCAGGACAATCTCCGTTAGTAACAGAGGTAATGTTCAAGACAATCTCTGTTAGTAACAGAGGTAATGTTCAGGACAATCTCAGTTAGTAACAGAGGTAATTTTCAGGACAATCTTCGTTAGTAACAGAGGTAATATACAGGACAATCTCCGTTAGTAACAGAGGTAATATACAGGACAATCTCCGTTAGTAACAGAAGTAATATACAGGACAATCTCTGTTAGTAATAGAGGTAATATAAAAACAGTTACAAAAAAAAACATTATTGTACATTAAATATTATTAGCCATGTACTACGTGTTCATTGAACAGTGTACATGAACTAATATAAGCCATGAACTACGTGTACATAAATTAAACTGATAGTGTACACTGTACATAAATTTGTTGTACTGTACAGGGAGTCCATGCTGCAGCTTGTCTGGTTAAACTCGCTACTGTTGATACTTCAGTGGAATCTAAACTAGGAAAATAATCTATTTATTCATATATTAATTGCAGCCATTAATTTATTAATTACGTCATTTAGTTAATTATTTATTTAGTCATTTAATTATTTAGTCATCTTGTGATTTCGTCATTTAGTCATTTATTTATTTAGTCATTGACTTATTGTAGTCTTTTATTTAAAATTTCATTCATTTAGTCATAAGGGCATCTAGTCATTTTTCATTTAGTCATTTAGTCATTTAGTCATTTAGTCATTTAGACATTTAGACATTTAGACATTTAGTCATTTAGTCATTTAGTCATTTAGTCATTCAGTCATTCAGTCATTCAGTCATCCTTTCATCCTTTCATCCTTTCATCCTTTTATTCATTCATGAATTCATCCTTACATTCATTCATTTATTCATTCATCCATTAGTTCTTCAGTTTATTCATTGATTCGACGTGAATTTGATTTAAAAATGTTTTCATTGTTTTCTTCTTTATTTGCAGTCGTTTATTTTAACATTCATCTTTCTTTTATTGATTCTTTTGAACATTCAATCGTTTTGTGTTATTTTATTTATTTATTTATTTATGTTATTTCTTTTATTTATTTTTGCATCGGTTTTTATTCCCTCCATCTTAAATAAATAGTATTAATGATTAGATGATGTTTTTCCTCTTTTCCTGGATTCTAACAAACCACTTTTCTTTAATGACAAGTTTCTAAGGTGAGTTAAGATACTTAAAAGGATTATTTGGATAATTTGCTCACTTAAAGAGAGACTTCAAGCGTAATTTCCAGGATGGCAATGGCCGATTTACAAAGGTACCCTTAAAACCTTTGTGTTTAAAGTTGCAAGGGTACCGTTGTGAATCGAGCTTTTCTATCTTTGCGTTGGGGGTAACTTGAAATTACGCTTACAATCCCTTTAAAGGTGCATTTTATCATTAAAATGGTGGAGAACAATAATAAGAACTAGTAGAGAACGGGCCCAAGTATATTTATTTGTTTGTTTCATTTTAGCCAAGCAGTTGTTTCTCCATGGAATAATGTACCCTGTGATAAGAAACTGCGCCAACTTTAAAAGCTTTAAATATAGATATGATGACTACGTAAAATCTGTAATAGTTTCTGCTTTTTTCGTCAAATAAGATAATAAAAAATAAAGAGAAAATCCAAAAACAAGAATTTAGATAAAAATAGCGAAAATAATCGAATACAGAAAAAAGTCCTTTATTTTTTTACTTGATCTGCTAAACATTCGTAAATATTGACTTTGGTATTATCCGCATATTAATGTGATATATGAATATCATGCCAATAATGAAGAAGAAAAACCACAGACAAAAATACCCAAAAAGAGAATCCAAATGAAGTTTCATTGTCATCAGATAACAATCTGTATTCTCCCACAATACAACATAAGCATAAGCATAAACATAAGCATAAGCATAAGCATAAGCATAAGCATTAAACACAAACACAAACACAAACACAAACGCAAACACAAACACAAATACAAACATTAACACAAACACAACCAGGAACATGAACATGAACATGAACATGAACATGAACATGAACATGAACATGAACATGAACATGAACATGAACATGAACATATTTAGTAACTGTGGGAGTTCTTGCCTCCTGTCTATTGGAAGTATATGCACAACACTTCTCATCAGGTAGGAGACCCCTTTCAGCAGGATGTCTATAATACTAGCTTGATAACCCAGCGTTGCCCATCTCAAAACCAATCTAAGAACATTCCCGTGGTTCTCCCGAGTTCCCCGTACGAATTTTAAGGCAAATCCGGTAAGAGGTTCCTAAGTTATGATCGGACAGACAAACAGAGATTAATATCTTCATTTATCTTAAATATTAACCTTGATTTATAATATTGTTCAGTCATAGTTAATCCCACCGCTGACCCGCGCTTGGTATTGAATCATGATTTTTGCTGAAGTTCCCGTTATAGCCTGTGGATTTTACAAAAATCTAAATGTTGTTTAGCCTTGCTATGTTACCTTAAGTGTGCACAAGTTGTCAGCCTATTTGGTCCAGCGGAAAAATATACATTATGAGCAAAGAGCTTTATTATATTCATATATATTTAAGGGGTTGAACAAAATAGTACTAAACCGTTCAAGTTTAATAGAAAACAAATATTAGTTTTCCCCCCAAAAAATCGATTTAAACGGTAGGCCCAATTGGTTATTGAGGAGGGGGGGGGGGTGTTACCTAAATTAATACTTGACTTCTTTTACAAAATAGCTTTGTCTCTATTGTTCCTTCAAAGCTCCAAAATTGTTTTAAATGTGTGAATAATAATATTTGACGTGTATTCAGTTTCCCTACGAGGCTAGAAGGGTCGAAGTTGAAACCTGTTCTTAAAGGATTAGTTTATGCTCTTCTAGCACATTCATCACCTGTCAGGTATTATGGTAACGTCATGTCATCTTAGTAGACTTTTATATTTTTAGACCTTCCTACCTTTGTATATTTTTCAAGCACTTTTAAAATAAAGATTTTTTCAAATCTACAAATCTACACTTTTTAACCACCACCGTCCACCATGCCAAACAAAAAAATGTAATTTTCAATGAAGGGGGGAATATTCCCACAATCGCTATTTTTTCTTCTTACTATCTTCTACATACTTCTACATACGTCACCTAACTACCTACCTACCTACCTACCTACCTACCTACCTACTATCTATCTATCTATCTATCTATCTATCTATCTACCTACCTACCTACCTACGTACCTGACTACCTACCTATCTACCTATCTACCTATCTACCTACCTACCTACCTACCTACCACGTACCACCTACAACCTACCTACCTACCTACCTATCTAACTACCCACCCACTTACCTACCTATCCACCCTAGACGGCAGGTGGTTCAGCAGGTTCGAAGGATCGGGAGTACTCTAGGAGGACCTGCTCTTCTCTCCTCCCTCCTCCTAGAGATGGGGGAACTAGTCAGGGATAAACCTCTCACACTAGATACACCAACCAGGGGGTAAATATCACCAGTTATTTAAAGGGACTGTCGTTGAAATTCTAAGTGACCCCCATACCAATTAATAGAAGGGCATGACCGATTTACAACGGTACCCCTGAAATAAAAATCAATAATGTGGAAGATTATGTCTGTTTTCTAGCTTAAAGTGTTAAGTTCTGTACATTTCTCCATCGTCTCGGAAGAAAGAAAAGCGCGAGTCAAACCGTAATGAAAATAATTAAATAATCAGTTTTCAAAAACAAAACCCTGTATATCTTGTTCATTCTTGGAACAGACAAAGCTTTTACGGGTACCCTATTGATTCTGACATGCCTGTCTATTAATAGAGTCCAGTACAGTCCCGATAATGATGAAGATTTTTCAGAAATTTGTGAACACAATTTTTAAATCTAACATTTTAGAATTAATTAAGGTTGATAAAAGTATTTGATGGGTTTGCCAGTGTCTGACTGTTATCCTACTTCTAATATGCCTTCTGGATATGGAAGAGCATTTGGGTTTCTTATTAAATTGCTTTTTTGTTATTTATCAACTTAATTTCTGAAGGTGGCTTGGTCTTGATTTCCACTGTATGATGTTTAATTGTTCATTATTATCATTTATTCTAATATCAGTGGGCTTTGGCACTTAACGTCTGATGGGATGCTTTTTTCTTATATCATTATCTAATTGCGCTTTTATCGTAAAGTTTTGTGTAGAGAAGTGGTCGCGGGCGGGGATATAGCTGCCTCGGACGCTACTCCGGCTGGTTGGGTCATCTCCGTCCTGACCAGCCTTGTTCCTGTAGAGGGTACTCCAGAGGAGAAGGAGGAGCTACTATTCTCCACCCTTGTACCCGCCCACCTTCCCCTGGTAGCCCAGATATATCCAGGTATACCCCCACTTTCCCCTGAATCCTTCCTTAATAATCACGTTCTTTTTTTAATGAATGATGAATAGTTATGAATAATAATAATACTTATGTTTGAGTTAGATATTTTATTTTGTAGGTTTATGGTTGCGTATGGCCAAATCATTGGGGTTGGATGCTTCAGATTTCTTGCTTAGACATCAATCCAGGATTATACAGACAGTTCTTCAGCAGGAAGCTTCAACTATTCTTGTCTTCATATGTTTTATAATTTAAATTTATGCTATTTAATCTTAAATTTATCAAGAAATGAAATTTCTATTAGAAAAATGCCCAAAATATTTCAATCGTTCTCAAAAACATGAAATGCTGACCATTATTTAGTGGTAGATAGAAAAGTTGCAAAATCATGAACACTCTCTCATTCAAAAAATTCCCTCGATGGGATAGGGGGAACTACATCTGGGTGCCGCATTGACTGGGTGCTATGTCCTTTGACGTCCAATAGTGGTCTGGGGATTCTACTTTGGGGATTTGCCACAATTATTTCTTAAATTAAATTAATGAGATTCAATGAAAATTATTGATTGGTGACTTTTTCTAATGTTGATGCTGGGTTAGATGACTGAATGCTCTGCTGTTGGAGAGGAGTTGGTCAAGCAGTTGGTTAGCTTCTGCCCAGGAGTTCTCCTCCCCTTTATCCTTAACAACCTCAACACTGTCCTGGTCAGCAGGGACCTTCTTACTGCAGATGTCAATGATTACCAGATCTACTTGACCCCAGCTGGAGAACTTTACGACAAATCCGTCATTGAGAGCTCTAAAAACGACAGCAGGGATGCCAATAGAAAAACTTGAATTATTAATAATCTTATTCTTATTAGATTTAATTTCTTAAAACACTTTAAAGATTGGTTCCTTTGGAACAAGATACCATGCATTCCTCCCTTTCTGTTTTTCTTACCTGTGTTCCTGATAAGTCTAATCTTAAATATTTTTCATTATTTTTGACATTTTTGCTTGAAAATACAGTTAAAAAAAAGGAGTATTTTTCTATCCATCTTGCTTTAGTTCTGCTAATATACGACGAGAAAACAAGGCGTACTCCTACAAGGAGCAGATGGAGGAGCTGGCTCTGAGGAAGGAGTTGGAGGAGAAGAGGAGAAAGGAGGGGAAACTGAAGAAGCCTGAACTCACCTCCAAGCAGAAGGAGGCAATGAAAGCGCAACTTGAGAAGGAAGCTGTGATCAGAGAGAAAATTAGTGGAGTTCTTGCAGTCACCAACCCGGCTGTTGATCTGTTCCGAGCAGCTGTTCTTGGCAATCCTCAAGCCTTTGCTGGGGACATCACTGAACTGCTACCTGTTGTTTACAAAGCCCTGCAAAGTCCTCTCATTGCCAAATCCCTGGCAGAGATATTTATGGAATTGAGGCATGCTGTTTTTACTGCCGAGGATGAGACTATGGCCCAGACCGTTGCAGCAGTCACTCTTCAGGTGTTGAAGCCAGCCTATGAATTAGAGTTTACCTGGAATTCAACAGAGCTAAAGACAGCTTTAAAGAAAAGCCTGGAGATGCTTAATAAGAGCTGTGTTCCTCCTGTAGAAGAGGAGGAAGATGATTCATCTTGTCCACTTTCTGCTCCTGCTTTTGCTTATTGCTTCCCATTAATCAAAGCAGGTATGAACGTGCATATGTTAGACCACTCTGTACTAACAGAAGGCCTCGAACTTATAACAGAGCACACTTCACTACGTGGCAACGATGACGAATCCGACATGTTTCATCCCAAGTATCTGCCACGGGCAGATATTCTCATTCTAATTCTTGATGTGATTGCTAAAACTGATGGTGTGGTGCAACAAGCAGCCGTGAAAGCATTAATAGATGCATCAGAATGCGCTTCTGGAGAGTCAGGTTGTGCCCATGCTGATGAAAAGGAAATCTCTGTTCTTTTAACCTCTCTCCAGTCAGACTGTGATCCTGTTCGTGATGCAGGAATTCGCGCACTCTTAGGAATGCAAAATGCTCTGCCTAAGGATGGTAGCAACGAACTGTATGCTGAGGTGGTTAGACGTGTCTGGGTTTTAAGATGTGATCAGCTCCCTGAGAACAGAGAACTAGCAGACCAGCTTTGGGATCTACTGAAACTATCAACGATTCCAGGGCTTTCTGCCCAGGTTCTTCAGGACGTAGCTCATCCTGTTGGAAAGGTATTTTGATTTTACAATATTAGAAGAATGTTATTAAAATGTTGCGTTTAAGGTTCGAAGTGCAGCAGCTGAGTCTCTGGCTAAGCTGCTCTCAACAGATGCTGAATTGGCAGGAGCTGCGCTGACACAACTTCTAGAGATGTATGAAGAGAAGATGATAATGACACCGCCACTTGTTGATTCTCTTGGAAGGGAAGTGAAACTTATGTTTCTGATGGAAAACTTTAATCAATATTTTTTCTATTTTGCAAGTCCATTCATTTTTGCTTGTAATTTTTCTTTAGAAATTTAAGTTTCATTTTGTTCAAGAATTGTGGAACCAGCCATTGATCACTGGGAGCCAAGGACTGGTATTGCTATAGCAATTGCTAAAATTGCTCCATATTACAATGATTTCATGGTAACTCAGGCCGTGTCATTTTTTGTTCCCAAGGGTCTTGGGGATCGTGTTGAGGCGGTGCGCAAGGAAATGTTGAACGCGGCAATTGCCACTATTGATCTGCATGGGAAGGATTCGGTCGGGGATTTGTTGCCAGTCTTTGAAGATTTTCTTGATACAGCTCCTGATGATTCTAGCTATGACACAGTGCGCCAGTCAGTGGTTATTCTGATGGGTTCATTGGCACGCCATCTTGAAAAGGCAAGTATAAACTTAATATTTAAATAAAATTTATATATTTGAGAAAATTATAATGAACTGGTTTTAGGATAATCCTAAGGTGCGTCCTATCATTGCCAAGCTAATCAATGCCCTGGGAACCCCATCCCAGTCTGTCCAGGAGGCTGTAGCCAACTGCCTGCCTCCCCTGGTCCCCAGCATCAAGGATGAAGCCCCGGATATTGTGAACCGACTATTGAACACCCTCCTCACTACAGAGAACTATGGAGAGAGAAAGGGGGCTGCCTACGGGTTGGCTGGACTTATTAAGGGCCTGGGAATCTTAGCTTTAAAACAATTGGATGTTATGTCAAAGTAAGTTTATTCTGTAACATTTTATTTTAATGATTGAGACATCCATTATAATGTTCAATGTTGGTTGGTGATTGAATGATTGATTGATTGATTAATTTACTAATTAGTTCATTGAATAATTATTAAATGATTCATTGCCTGATTTATTGAATGATTCATTGGATGATTCATTGATTGATTTTTTGATTCATTGAGTTATTGATTTATTGATTTATTTATTCATTCATTCATTCATTCATTCATCCTTTGAATGATTCATTGATTGATTCATTTATTGATTGATTGCCCAGGTTGACCGAAGCGCTACAGGATAAGAAGAACCACCGACATCGTGAAGGCGCTCTCTTGGCTCTCTCACAGCTCTGCAGCATGCTTGGAAGGTAAAGAGCGGACTATATTGACCCAAGTTAAATTGGAAATTTTGATGTACACTGTACAGGGTTACCCATACTCACAAAGGATAAGACTTCAGAGACGATTGTACGAAATTACCCTGTCTGTTTCCGTATATTTTAGATTCCCTTCAACTGTAACTTTGTTTCTTTCTTTACCTAAGCATTAAATAGGCCATTAAAAGAATGTATTCACGGCAGAATACTGAATCTAACATTGCAAACGTCGTATTTAAGAAGTTTCAGGTCGTCTTTACAGTCTCATCCTTTGTGGATAATTCTGTACATTGTACAGTTTCTCAATTTATTGGTGACAATAATATATTGTTAATTGTCTAGATTGTTTGAACCGTACATAGTACATGTACTGCCCCATCTTCTGCTTTGTTTTGGTGACGCTAACCAGTTTGTACGTGATGCTACTGATGACTGTGCTAAGGTACT
Source organism: Eurytemora carolleeae (assembly GCF_000591075.1). NCBI lineage: Eukaryota > Metazoa > Arthropoda > Copepoda > Calanoida > Temoridae > Eurytemora > Eurytemora carolleeae. Next base: position 58,886 of record NW_019397565.1, on the reverse strand, counting down.
GCATTTGATATTTGTACTTGTATTATTCAGAATTATTAGTATTATTAATACTATTAATTTATATGTATTTATTTATTTACTAGCTCAAGTGCCCGGTCGTGGTTTCTTATAAAAAAGCAGCTAATTTCGTTTAACCGATTGCTCAGCTATAGCTAACATATCGAATCTGAATACTTTTTAAATTTACGAAAAGTATTTGTTTACAAAGTTCTTTTAAAATTCTACGGGCAACGCCAGGCACTTCAAGCTACAGTGAGGACCAGAAAACTGGAAAATACTAAGACGACATTAAAGCAATAATAAATAGTATTTGATGCAGTTACAAAGTAAAAAGTTTTTCAAGTAAATTATAAAATCAGTTGTAAAGTCATTTGGCCCTTTTTACACCGCACTATTGTGTTGTCTCATGTTCATTGCACTTTTAAGAGTCATTAATTGAGTCTGAAAGTCGTCTCCCTATTCCAGAGTTTTCTGGTAATCACTGTAGTATATTATATATTTATCTATGAGTTGAGAGCTTTATTATATAGATTATTTGTAACTATTATTTTATTAGAGTTATTACTATTATAATGAGTAGGCTGTAATGAGTAAGCTATCTGCCCATGGAGTAAAGTTGGTTCTACCAAGTCTTCTCGCAGCTCTAGAAGAGGACCAGTGGAGAACAAAGGTGAAGTAACCAGAGCTTGAAACTTATAAATAATTGGAAAGAGTTAAGGTCAATCACCGGTTCATTCAAATAAAGTTCCCATTCATAAGTCCTAAGCTTAGAACACAGAACTTTTGAATATGATCAGGGTTGAGTTTAGTTCAGGATTAAGGGATATGATTGCTTTGTTATTATTATTAAAGGGAGTATTTTTTATTTTTGATAAGGGTGAGCGGTTACAAAGGTTAAAGTGGAGCAACAAACTATTAAAGGGATTGTTCAATCACCCATTTCGTAATGTATGTTTTCCTGAATTCGTAAACTATGTTATTAGGTGTTTTTTCAAATGGTGAACAATTCCTTTAACATGAGATAAAAATCTTGACCATTTACAAGGTGATAAATATTATAACTGAATTTGATCTAGGCTGGATCTATCGAACTGTTGGGAGCAATGGCTTTCTGTGCTCCCAAGCAGCTCTCCTCCTGTCTGCCTTCAATTGTACCCAAACTTATTATTAAAAAAAAAAAAAAATTACCCGAAAATTATTTGTGTTCACTTCAGTCATCTTTTTTTTTTAATTCTTTCACATTTTAGAAATCCCGAGATACAAGCAATTGTGCCTGTACTGCTGGCAGCTCTGCAGGATCCATCAAAGAAAACCAGCTCTTGTTTACAAACACTGCTCAATACAAAGTTTGTTCACTTTATCGATGCGCCTAGTTTGGCGCTCATCATGCCTGCGGTGCAGCGTGCTTTTCAGGTAAAAAAAATGCATAAGTTGAAAAACTGTTTTTATCAATTCTATATTTTGTTTTCGTGTTTAGGACAGATCTACGGAGACTAGGAAAATGGCGGCCCAGATTATTGGTAAATTTAATTTTGTTTGAAAAAATAAGTTTTCGTTAAATACTTGTTTTTTTAATTTTAATTCCAAACAAAAATGGTAATTGTTTTTACTAATGTACAGGAAACATGTACAGTTTACTAATGTACAGGAAACATGTACAGTTTAATAATGTACAGGAACATTTACAGTATACTAATGTACAGCTAGGAAACATGTACAAGGTAACATGTACAGTTTACTAATGTACAGGAAACGTGTACAGTTTACTAATGTAAAGGAACCATTTACAGTATACTAATGTACAGGAAACATGTACAGCTTATTAATGTACAGGAAACATGTACAGCTTACTAATGTACAGGAAACATGTACAGGAAACATCTACAGTTTACAAATGTACAGGAAACATGTACAGTTTACTAATGTACATGAAACATGTACAGCTTACTAATGTACAGGAAACATGTACAGTTTACTTATGTACAGGAAACATCTACTGTTTACTAATGTACAGGAAACATGTACAGTTTACTAATGTACAGGAAACATGTACAGTTTACTAATGTACAGGAAACATGTACAGTTTACTAATTTACAGGGAACATTTACAGTATAGTAATGTACAGGAATCATGTACAGTTTACTTATGTACATGAAACATGTACAGCTTTCTAATGTACAGGAAACATGTACAGTTTACTTATGTACAGGAAACATCTACTGTTTACTAATGTACAGGAAACATGTACAGTTTACTAATTTACAGGAAACATGTACAGTTTACTAATGTACAGGAAACATCTACAGTTTACTAATGTACAGGAAACATGTACAGCTTGACTGACCAGAAGGACCTGGCTCCCTATTTACCTGGAATTATTCCTGGACTCAAGAATTCTCTTCTTGATCCTGTTCCCGAGGTTAGTTCTAGGGGTGTTTATTTTCTTGAAAAATCATTCCCCCCCCCCCTCCTTTTAAAGTAATTTTTTCCCCGCTGTTATGTTATAATGAATAAATTTTAATGAAAAAATAAATTTTAATGAATAAATGAATTTTTTGGAAAAGTAATTTTTGAGTTTAAAGGCTTAAAAAACCTTGATTTTTGACGTCCAAAATTTTATCATTTTTCCTCAGGTCATCTTTTGTAAATTTGTAGCTATGGTTCCGTTTTTGTCATGGTTTATCTTTTTTTAATAATTTATTTATTTATTTAAATTTTAAGGGGTGTTGTGAATGGTTTGTCCTGTAAAACAAATGTTTTCAGGTGCGCGCAGTATCGGCGCGTGCGCTGGGTGCGATGGTTCGAGGAATGGGTGAAAGTTCGTTCGAGGACCTGCTGCCCTGGTTGATGAGCACCCTCACCAGCGAGACCAGCAGTGTGGACAGGTAGGATCCGGAACGAGGGCAAACCATCGTCTTTTAATTTTTAAATGTGTTTTTTTTTACTATTCTATATTAAATAAAGCCTATTTTTTATATGATAAAAATAATACGGTTGTATTGCCAATATTTTTGCAATCTGTTTAAAATTATATTTATCTATCTATCTAATTTTATTGGTAAATATCTTATAACTGATTTCTTGGTTTAGATCTGGTGCAGCCCAGGGTTTAGCGGAGGTTGTCGGAGGACTAGGAGTTGATAAGATGCACAAACTTATGCCGGAGATAATTAGTACAGCAGAAAGATTAGATATTGCTCCTCATGTCAAGGATGGTTACATCATGCTCTTCATCTACTTCCCGGGGGTATTCCAGCAGGAGTTCATGCAGTACATCGGAGAGGTACAGTACATTTATATTTTTAAGACTGGGTACACTGGAGAATTATGTACACATATTCAGGATCATTAAGAATCCTATGGATACGAAATACAAAACCTGTAAAAATAGACTAAATTCATAAATTTTAGGTTTTATGTTAAAAGTATTAGTTCTTCTTTAAAAATTGTAAAGCTTAACCCCTGAATGAGTATTATATGCAACAAATATTGCATTTATGGCAGTTTTGTAAGAATAAACCATGTCGTGCTGGTACGACCATAGACCTGCTTAGCCTAGCCTTTGAAAGCTAATAAGCAGTCTGTATATATCTAGTCTGTGTTAATTGTTTAATGTGTTTATTGGAGAGGTAAATTCAATTATGCTCATTGAGTACATCAAAGAAGTACGCTTTTACAGTTAAGTACTTAGTAGTGATAAGTACAATTATAGTGAGTTCATCAAAGAAGTACACTTTTACAGTTTAATAAGTACTAAGGAGAGGTTGAGTAGACTTATAGTTTATTGAGTACATGGCATAAGCAGAATATACTAAGTATAATAAGTGCAATGGTAAAGTGCAATCTATCTGTTTTGTTATTAATTTATCTGTAATATATCTATCTATCTATCTATCCAGATAGTGCATCCTATCCTGCGAGCACTAGCAGATGAGAATGAATATGTCCGTGAGACTGCTCTTAATTAAAATCCATTAGTCTATCTGTTTATCTATCTATCCATCTATCTATCTATCTATCTATATATATATATCCATCTATCTATCTATCTATATATATATCCATCTATCTATCTCTATATATCCATCTATCTATCTAGGTAGTCCAACCTATCCTGAGAGCACTAGCAGATGAGAATGAATATGTCCGAGAGACTGCTCTGAAGGCTGGACAGCGTATAGTAAACCTGTACGCAGACTCCGCTATAACACTGCTACTACCTCAGCTTGAGCAGGAATATATTAGAATAATCAAGTTTAAAGGGACTGCAGTCGTAATTATTTCTGTTTTTACACGTTTTTATCTAATCTTGGAAAACATGTCAACTAATGTGAGAAAATTTTGTTTTCCTTGTTATATTTGACACTTGTGACGTAGTGTATAATTGGTCCATTTCTATGTTGCCACCTATTGTACTTTATAATCTATTTGGTTTAAACCATAAATTTCACTGACCTAAAGGGGCTTGGGCTGAGCCTCCATTTGTAGAGTAATCGTCTAATTAATAACTTTGGACGATATTATTGTTTTCCTGGCTTGAAAAGGGTTCAATTCTTACAATTTCTTTGCTAATTCTGACAGCAGAAATGCGCAAAAGCCACTTCGGTCTTCAAAGAATTTCTATTAGCTTTCTGTATCAGACGCTCTTTTCTCGTTCATAACATTTTCCAGATGTATAACATTGATATTTTAATTAATTATTTTAATCTTATGAATTTCGTGCACAATTCCGCGCCACGGAATTCCGATTGGAAACTATTGATTTCTAATCGTGGTGGGTTTTTACTCTTTTTTTCTAATAAATCGTCTGATACAGGGTCTGTTTGATGATAACTGGAGGATTCGATACAGTTCTGTTCAGGGGTGTATATATACTTCAAAAAGTTTACTTATTATCCAACCTTAAAGAGACTGTCTAAAAATATCCCAAGACATTGTTTTCAAGAAGAAAGTTTACGGGCTGAAAGTCCCTTAAAGATTTTTTGCTCCTTACAACTTTTTTGCTTTTACTAATGAATTTTCTTATTAAAGATGTTTCAATTGTAAATTTTGACAAAATAGGTAAAGAGTGGGATGGCGAAATTTGTTTAAAGAGTAAGATTGCGAAGTATGCATTGTATAGTTGCTTGGAGACCTGTTGTACAAGATATCAGGTGTAAGTGGCAAGATGACGACAGAAACTGCTTCAGAGGACGATAATTTTGGAACTGAAGCGTCCTCTACTATTATTACAAAGGTCAATATTTATTTCATATACTCATATTCTTTTGTTCATCCTTTTGTTCGTTTATTTGTTAATTCGTTCGTTCGTTCGTTCGTTCCTTCGTTCCTTCGTTCCTTCGTTCGTTCGTTCATTCATTCATTCATTTGTATATTCATCCTTTCTTCTTTTTTTTCATTTGTTAATTCTTGCGTTCATTCATTTTGTTCATTTGTTAATTCGTTAGTTCATTCATTTTGTTCATTTGTTAATTCGTTCGTTCGTTCATTTTGTTCAATTGTTAATTCGTTCGTTCATTCATTTTGTTCATTTGTTAGTTCGTTTGTTCATTCATTTTGTTTATTTGTTTATTTGGTTCGTTCATACATTTGATTTGATTTGTTCATACGTTCACTCGTTTATTTTTTCATCTGTTAATTTGTATTTGTTACTTTTTTATTTTTTTATGTGTTTGTTTGCTCATTTGTTAATTTTTTAATTTTTTTATTTGTTCATTTTGTTCAATTATTCATTGTTTTGTTCATTAATTTTTAAATAATTATTTATTCATTTGTTTATTTATTTGATCTTTTTGAATTTATTTAATGCTATCTTTCAATCTAGCTGTTGGGTGTTGAGAGGCGGAACCGTGTATTGGCCGGTTTGTACATGGGTAGATCTGATGTTGCACTAATGGTCCGCCAGGCGGCTCTGCATGTCTGGAAGATCATTGTCTCCAACACACCCCGGACACTTAGGGAGATTCTACCAACACTCTTCAACCTTCTCCTCTCCTGTCTGGCCAGCTCAAGCTTTGATAAAAGACAGGTGCTTTAACAAAATTATGAAATCAAAACAATTTTTAAATTCCCGTCATTAAGGACGTTTTGGGGATATTTTGGAGCAGTTTTCTAAATTTGTTTTTATCTACATTTTTCCATAGAAAAACTTAACAATTCCATTAACATTTTTTAATCAGGTTGCTGCACGCACGCTGGGAGATCTTGTTCGCAAACTTGGTGAGCGAGTGCTCCCTGAGATAATCCCAATCCTAGAAAAGGGATTACGATCCGAGGAGTCGGATAAGAGACAGGGAGTGTGTGTTGGGCTCTCCGAGATCCTGACCTCCACCTCCCGGGAGATGGTCATGTCCTTCGTCGACTCTCTGGTTCCAACAGTTCGCCGGGCACTGTGTGATAAAGATCCTGAAGTAAGAGTTGCGGCGGCGCGCACGTTTGATTCCTTGCACACAACAGTTGGTGCAAAGGCGTTGGATGATATTCTACCCCACATGCTGGAACAGCTAGCTGATCCAGAACAGCATGAGAACACGTTGGACGGTCTTCGGCAAGTCATGGCGATCAAGTCCAGGGCTGTACTACCCTACCTGGTGCCACAGCTCACCGCTAAACCGGTCAACACAAAGGCGTTGAGTATTCTTGCCTCTGTGGCCGGTGAGGCATTGAACAAACATCTAGCAAAGATATTGCCAGCGTTGCTTGCCTCCCTTTCAGACTCCCACGGGACCCAGGATGAGGTCCAAGAGCTTCAGTATTGTCAGGCGGTCATCTTGGCGGTTACGGACGATATTGGAGTCTCATATGTTATGGATATTCTGCTGGACTCGTGCAAATCCAAGGATATTGCTACACGGCGTGGATCTGTGACCCTGCTGCACGGTTTCTGTGAACAAACCAAGATTAATTTCTCTGAATATGTTCCGCAGCTCCTTCGCTCTCTTATACTCCTCTTCACGGATAAGGATGAAGGAGTACTGCTAGAGGCATGGAATGCACTGAATGCTGTGACCAAGACACTGGACGCTGATGCCCAGCGTAATCATCTTCATGACGTGCGTCAAGCACTAAGGTTTGCTGTATCAGATATGAAGGAAGGATACCTCCTTCCTGGGTTCTGTATAGCCAAGGGGATTGCTCCTGTCCTACCCATCTTCAGGGAGAGTATCTTGAACGGAACACCAGAACAGAAGGAAGCTGCTGCACAGGGATTGGGAGAGGTTATCAAGGTTACATCTGCCGAAGCTTTGAAGACTTCAGTTGTACATATCACAGGGCCCCTGATCCGCATTCTGGGAGACAGGTTTGTGCATACTGTAAAGGTTGCTGTACTGGATACCCTGGCTATACTACTAGAAAAGGCGAGCAGTATGCTTAAACCATTCCTTCCTCAACTACAGACAACATTCCTTAAAGCACTTAATGACACCAACAGGACTGTAAGGTTGAAGGCTGGAACAGCATTGTCCCATCTTGTGTCTATTCATACAAGACCTGACCCATTATTCAATGAACTCCATACTGGATTGAAAACCCAACATGATGACACCACTGTCCGTGAGACATATCTCCAGGCTATGCGAGGATGTATCTCCGGAAACGGGGATAAGCTGTCTCCTACAATACGGCGTGGTGTGACCGCTAGCCTGCTGTCTGTGGTATTAACTCACAGTGAGGATATGACTAGGCTTGCTGCAGCTGGTTGTCTAGGTTCACTAGTCCGTTGGTTGCCACAGGAGGAACAAGAACCTTTACTAGCAGATCTACTAACAGAGGAACCAGGTTAGGAACCATTACTAGTAGATCTACTAAGATAGGAACCATCACTAGTAGATCTACTAAAAGATGAACTTTTACTAAAAGATCTACTTACAGAGGAACTATTACCAGCAGATCTACTAACAGAGGAACTATTACAAGTAGATCTACTAACAATTGAACTATTACTAGTAGATCTACTAACAAAGGAACTATTGCTAGTAGATCTACTAACAAAGGAACCATTACTAGTAGATCTACTAACAGAAGAACTATTACAAGTAGATCTACTAACAATTGAACTATTACTAGTAGATCTACTAACAAAGGAACTATTACTAGTAGATCTAATAAGATAGGATTCATCACTAGTAGATCTACTAACAATTGAACTATTACTAGTAGATCTACTAACAAAGGAACTATTGCTAGTAGATCTACTAACAATTGAACTATTACCAGTAAATCTACTAACAGAGGAACTATTACAAGTAGATCTACTAACAATTGAACTATTACTAGTAGATCTACTAACAGAAGAACTATTACCAGTAAATCTACTAACAAACAGAGGAACTATTACAAGTAGATCTACTAACAATTGAACTATTGCTAGTAGATCTACTAACAAAGGAACCATTACTAGTAGATCTACTAACAGAGGAACTATTACTAGTAGATCTACTAACAAAGGAACCATTACTAGTAGATCTACTAACAGAGGA
>NW_019397565.1:22382-50019 GCF_000591075.1 Eurytemora carolleeae | reverse complement strand
TTTACTAAGTACAACCGTATGCAGTCAAAACATAAACAAACAAAATGTGAACATTGCAGACGAAACTCTTCCAGATTACAGCTTTCTCAGTAGATATCACTATACTAAATCAAAGAATTATTTAAAAAGACGATATCGAATTCGCCACCGAATTCCCATGTTTATTGGGACACCCTGTACAATCGCATTGAATGTTTATCGCTTAACTTATGTAAAAAAAACGCATGGAAATTTTTATAATTAGCACAGAGACGAGAACAAACATAATATTTTCTTTAATTATAGGGACTACTAGTGTAATTTTAGCCGACCCTCCATTACAGAGTGGCATATCCGATTCACATTTCTCATTTTATTCATTTAAAGGTTTAAATGGTACAATTTTGAAATTTACATAACACACGGATAGTTCCTGAGTTTGTATTGTAGTCAGCAGATGTGTCAAATATAGATTAGATATTATAATATAATGGGTTACATTGTAGTCAGACTTTAGGTTGAATTTACTTTTACTAGAGGGTCAGGGGTGCGTGATTTTTTTCTCAGTATTATCAAGCATAATTGGTAACTATTAGTATCTGTGCTTGTTTAACTCTTATCATTTTAGGGATGCTATAGCATGCAATGGAGTTCGCTGTTCTGGTCTTATAATATCAAACTGCATTAACAAGGTGAAACATTTAGATTTAAAAAGAAACTTTTTTATTGTTTAATCAATATTGTATGTGAAAGCATCATTGTATTGATTTGATTTGATTTGATTTGATTTGATTTGATTTGCAGGGCGAGGTTGTTCCCGTTGATCTTCTCACTCCCTTCAGCCGATCAATCAATCATCAGAGTTCAGATGTGAAGGAGTTGGTTGCCAGCATCACATCCATCATTGCCAGGAGGGAACAGGATCTGCTTTCACAGGTAAATCAGTAGAATCATGTTCATCATTGCCAGGAGAGAACAGGATCTTCTCTCGCAGGTAAATCCGTAGAATCATGTCAATCATTGCCAGGAGGGCACAGGATCTTCTCTCACAGGTAAACCCAGTAGAATCATGTCCATCATTGCCAGGAGGGAACAGGATCTTCTCTCACAGGTAAATCCAGTAGAATCATGTCCATCATTGCCAGGAGGGAACAGGATCTTCTCTCACAGGTAAATTAGCAGAATCATGTCCATCATTGCCAGGAGGGAACAAGATCTTCTATCACAGGTAAATTAGTAGAATCATGTTCATCTTTGCCAGGAGGGAACAAGATCATCACAGGTAAATCAGTAGAATCATGTTCATCATTGCCAGGAGGGAACAAGATATTCTCTCACAGGTAAATTTGCAGAATCATGTTCATCATTGCCAGGAGGGAACAGGATCTTCTCTCACAGGTAAATTAGCAGAATCATGTTCATCATTGCCAGGAGGGAACAAGATATTCTCTCACAGGTAAATTTGCAGAATCATGTTCATCATTGCCAGGAGGGAACAAGATCTTCTCTCACTGGTAAATTAGCAGAATCATGTTCATCATTGCCAGGAGGGAACAAGATCATCACAGGTAAATCAGTAGAATCATGTCCATCATTGCCAGGAGGGAACAGGATCTTCTCTCACAGGTAAATTAGCAGAATCATGTCCATCATTGCCAGGAGGGAACAAGATCTTCTATCACATGTAAATTAGTAGAATCATGTTCATCTTTGCCAGGAGGGAACAGGATCTTCTCTTACAGGTAAATTAGTAGAATCATGTTCATCTTTGCCAGGAGGGAACAAGATCATCACAGGTAAATCAGTAGAATCATGTCCATCATTGCCAGGAGGGAACAGGATCTTCTCTTACAGGTAAATTAGTAGAACCATGTTCATCATTGCCAGGAGGGAACAAGATCATCACAGGTAAATCAGTAGAATCATGTCCATCATTGCCAGGAGGAAACAAGATCTTCTCTCATAGGTAAATTAGCAGAATCATGTCCATCATTGCCTGGAGGGAACAGGATCATCTCTCACAGGTAAATCAGTAGAATCATGTTCATCATTGCCAGGAGGGAACAGGATCATCTCTTACAGGTAAATCATTAGAATCATGTTCATCATTGCCAGGAGGGAACAGGATCATCTCTTACAGGTAAATCATTAGAATCATGTTCATCATTGCCAGGAGGGAACAGGATCATCTCTTACAGGTAAATCATTAGAATCATGTTCATCATTGCCTGGAGGGAACAGGAACATCTCTCACAGGTAAATTAGCAGAATCATGTTCATCATTGCAAGGAGGGAACAAGATCTTCTCTTACAGGTAAATTAGCAGAATCATGTTCATCATTGCCAGGAGGGAATAAGATCTTCTCTCACAGGTAAACCCAGTAGAATCATGTCCATCATTGCCAGGAGGGAACAGGATCTTCTCTCACAGGTAAATTAGTAGAATCATGTTCATCATTGCCAGGAGGGAACAGGATCTTCTCTTACAGGTAAATCTAGTAGAATCATGTCCATCATTGCTAGGAGGGAACAGGATCTTCTCTCACAGGTAAATTAGCAGAATCATGTTCATCATTGCTAGGAGGGAACAAGATCTTCTATCACAGGTAAATAAGCAGAATCATGTTCATCATTGCCAGGGGGGAACAGGATCTTTTAACACAGGTAAATCTAGTAGAATCATGTCCATCATTGCCAGGAGGGAACAAGATCATCACAGGTAAATCAGTAGAATCATGTCCATCATTGCCAGGAGGGAACAGGATCATCTCTCAATGGTAAATTACCAGAATCATGTTCATCATTGCCAGGAGGGAACAACGATAATACAATAATGACGAAGATGACAATGACAATAATGTCAATAATGACAAAGATGACAATAATAAAAAAATGACAATGATGACAATAATGACAATGATGACAATGATGACTATGATGCCTATGACTATGATGACTATGATGACTATGATGACTATGATGACAATGATGACTATGATGACTATGATGACAATGAGGACATTAAGGACAATGACGATAATGATGATAATGATCAGGAACTGCTGAAGATGTGGGTCCCAATGCTGGTGAATGGAACTAAGGAAAAGAATCCATCAGTCAAATCTTCCAGGTCGGTTGATTGGTAGACAGGTAGATCAGTAGACCAGTATACCAGTAGACAGGTAGACAGTTGCTAAATGCCCCTAGCGGGGGCTACAACAACTACTCTCCAAGTAAGTAAGTTAGACAGTAAGACAGTTAGACGGGGGCAGAATGGTAGACAGTTAGACAGATAGATAGTTTGATAGTTTGATAGTTTTATAGAATAGTTTAATAGTTTGATAGTTTGATAGTTTGATAGTTTGATAGAGTTTGATAGTTTGATAGTTTGATAGTTTGATAGTTTGATAGTTTGATAGTTTGATAGTTTGATAGTTTGATAGTTAGATAAATAGTTAGATAAATGGACATGTAAAAAGGTAGATAGGAAGAGAAGTAACTAAATACCTAATATCTATATCTAACCTAAACTGAATGTTTAGTGAGATAGCGCTTGTTGATATTCTGCATATGAGACAAGGGCCTAGCGGTCAGCAGAGAGTACTCAGTATTCTAGATCCAGGTAGCAAATTACAGATTAATCTCATCAGCGATCTTGGCCACTTAAACTTTAATTTGATTGACAACTAGACACGTGATATTATACAAGGTCTCTCACATCATATAAGATTGTTTATAGCTTTAAATTGCGATTTTTGGGACTAATCATAACATTTAAACAGAATGAATCATTGAAAAAGATTGAATGAGGCTAAGATAAAAATTTGCATTCAGAAAATACTAGATTTTAGTATTTGAGCGATAATCCAACATGAAATGGGACGCTCTGTATAAAGCAATATAATCTATCCAAGGAATTTAAAATGAATTATGTGTACTGCAGTTTCTGGGAGTACTGTAAACAAGGTTTAATATGTGCAGCAAAGCGTCTGTTTACATTCCTCCTATAAACTGCAGTACACCTTAACATATAATCAGAGAATAAGAAGAATTCAAAACTTACAACTTAGATAAAATATTGCTAAAAGAATGATTGAAAAACCATTCGATCGGAAAATGTCCAAAACCATTAATTATTGTCCGAATTGAAGCTCTAGCTACCACTACACTATTTATCAATGCCAATCTATATCTATCTATCTATGTCTTGTATAGACTTACGCCTCAAGAAATGAGAAGGATATTTAAAATATCGAAATATATTTTCTCTGAGAACCATCGAGTTTTTTATAAGCAGTTTAAAAACTCTCTACCACAAAGGAATATTTACAGTTATGTTTTTTAAGGTATGAGGGATAGCTTGCAAGAGGTTCTATCTAAGAGCCTGAGTAAGATTGCTTGTCAGCAGGATCAGGGACCTCCTAGTATAGACAACACAATCCTTACATAACCCATCCTCCTCTTCATCATTATTTTGTTTCAGAGAAAAATGGTTCTAACAGAGGGGAACTCATTCCTGGTTTCTTCTTTACTCTCTCTACTCACGTTTAGTGGGATGCAGGTTATACACTGCAAACTAACCAGGAGAAGGAGGTCAAATTGACATTACTGTTACAACTTAGTGACTCCGTTCCTCCTCTAGTTCTGATTTTACACGCACAGAAGCAAACTTATTCGGTTGCATGTTATAGATTCAAAAAAAAATTTCAATAGCTTTTCAATAATAAAAACATAAGATTTCAATCTGGCGAATAGTGAATAGAAGTTATCTGTAACATTGAACTAAACTAAATTAAACGTAAGATCAAAAATATCATATGCTTGTTTTAATAGAGTTTTCAGAATTTAAATTTCCAATAAGTTGATTTTATCATACTTCTGCGTAAAATCCCAACTTGAGAGCTACGAGGTCTCAAAGTCGTACCATTCATGTCGCACGAATTGTTAGGTTCACAGTGCTGTATGCACTCTGCCGATATCATGGATTAAGAGGCTAATTGTGGTAGATTTTCCGTCTAGGATGCTAACTCTGGCAGAGATCACTTTCATCAATTAATATTATCATTTTTATTATTATTTTTACTATTCTATTATAATTATCATTATTATTTTTATTATCATCATAATTATTATTTTTTATGATGTAGGTGTACAAGACCATGTTTGCCTCTACCCAACTGATGACTGTGCTGGGTGGGTTCACCGGCTCCTTGCTCTTCGTCTTCCTTCTCACCGGGATAGGAAACCTGGAGAAGAGTATGTTTGGATCAAGTTTCCAGACCCAGCTGTCCGAGGTGGTTTTCTGTCTCCTGGTAGCCATGATGGCATCAGCCACCATTCATAGGGTGAGGAGCAATCAAATTCATTATACAGGGGTGTTAAGCCCCCCTTCGTGAAAAAGTGAAAACTGTGATTCTCAGGGGCGATTAAGCCTACAATGTCTTGATGGTTTTCCCACTTTAAAACAAACAAAAAAACACTTTTTGGGTAAAGGTGAAAATAAACCTTTATCATATAAATTATTTAAAACTGAGATAAATTGTAATTGTCTGATATTTATTTATCGTGTATTATATCTAACTGTATCTAGGTGTGATACCACCTGTTTTCTATGTCCTGAATCCTATTTTTTAATATAACCATATCCTGAATCCTGTATCTAATCTAACTGGATTTAAATGTGCGCTACCACCTGTTTTCTGTACCCTGTATCCTAATCTAATTGTATCCTAATCTAATTGTATCCTAATCTAACTATATCATAATCTAATTGTATCCTGTATCCTTGTCTAACTGTATTTTGTATCTAATATAACTGTATCCTGTATCATAATCTAACTGTTTCCTGTATCTAGGTTAGTACTACCTCCTGTTTCCTGTATCCTTTTTCTAACCTATCCTGTACCCTGTATCCTGTATCCTAATCTAATACTAACCTTGTCCAGTATCCTAATTTAATTGTATCCGGTATCCTAATCTTACTGTATCCTGAAATCTAATCTAACTGTATCAAGGTGTATCCTGTATCCTGATTTATAATCTAACTATCTAGGTGTATCCTGTATTCTGATTTCTAATCTAACTGTATCTAGGTGTATCCTGTATCCTGGATTCTAAAAAACTGTATCTAGGTGTGTGCTACCACCTGTATCCTGTATCTAATCTAACTGTATCTAGGCGTGTTCTACCACCTGTATCCAATATAACTGTATCTAGGTGTGTGCTACCACCTGTATCCAATATAACTGTATCTAGGTGTGTGCTACCACCTTATCCAATATAACTGTATCTAGGTGTGTGCTACCACCTGTATTCATTATAACTGTATCTAGGCGTGTGCTACTACCTGTATCCTGTATCCAATATAACTGTATCTAGGTGTGTGCTACCACCTGTATCTTGTATCCAATATAACTGTATCTAGGTGTGTGCTACCACCTGTATCCTGTATCTAATACAACTGTATCTAGGTTTGTGCTACCACCTGTATCCTGTATCCAATATAACTGTATCTAGGTTTGTGCTACCACCTGTTTTCTGTTCTCTATCCTGATGGTTCTAGGTCTCACCAAACTCTCAAACCAAACCTATTCTTCAGGTGAGATTCATATCATTAGAACCAGTGCTTAGGATCCGGATCAAAGAGCAAAGGGCAAAATATCAATCAAAACCTGTTAAAACACAAATCTTAGCTAATGAGAGATTTTAAAAACATTCTAATCTCTAAATGGTTCTGCAAATTTTAGCAAAAGGAATAAGCGTAAAATTTGAACATTTTTCAATTGTTCAAAACATTGAATTTTAAGAAACTCTGACGACCTGGATCCGGATCCATTTTTCTCAGGACGGATCCTGGATCCGGATCCATTTTTCTCATGACGGATCCTGGATCCGGATCCATTTTTCTCAGGACGGATCCTGGATCCTGGATCAAAATTATATAGAGATCTTAAGCACGGATTAGAACCAACTATTTATGAACTTAAGCTGACCATTTCTAAATACGCTTCAATTTTAATTCAAAAGTGAAACACACGGGTTCGAAATCAAAAAAGTTGTACTTATCCATTTCTATTAATTTATAACCAAAATCAAGAATCAATGATATTGCTGAATTACATTGCAGAATAAGTAGTTCAGTTCGCCCTACGTAGTTCAACTCAGTTATATAAATCCATCTTTGATCAAGAGTTGATGCAGAATAAAGCCCATCAACTGCTGGGAAAATAAAATTGATTAATAAAAATATACATACAGAACAAAATAAAGTGTTGACCAGGGAGACCAGGGATATGAATTATTAATATTTTATTGTTTAGTCTCAACCAACACTGCTACTGTACAACGGAAGAAGAAGAACTGAAGAAAACTATTATTTTTATTTTGTGTTAAATGCATTTATTTACTTATAATGTTATTTCACCTTTTTACAAGATTTGTTGCTACCATGTTAACTTTGTGTTCTGTATGTGTTCGGTGTGTTATTTGAAATACATTTTACAACCATGTTAACTTAGTGTTCTGTATGTGTTCAGTGTTCGGTGTGTTATTTGAAATACATTTTGCAACCATGTTAACTTTGTGTTCTGTATGTGTTCAGTGTTCGGTGTGTTATTTGAAATACATTTTGTTCAAGACCTAGAACAAGGTTGGATTATCAAGCGAGATCATTTGAATTAACCCTCCAATAAAAGAGTGACGTTTATTTGTGGGATTCACAGTGGTACCTTTATCTGAGGAGAACAAAAAAAAGTTGGGCCCGATCGGTTCAGCCGTTTTGACATTTATTGGTTTTATGAGTTGTGAAAAATGTATAGGTTAAAAATTAGCATTTTTAAGCATCTTTTTAATTCGGCTGATTTTTGACATCCTTTATGTTTGATTATATCTTTTACTCTTTTTAATCTTTTTCGTCTTTGCTTTCTTTGATTCTTTTGCAAACATAGCGTGTGTTAGAATTTATACATTTGTTCTGCTGATAAAAATCTTAAGTTAAATTCTGTTTAAAGTTCGAAATAAGATTGATATTTGAAAATTTTAAAAATGTCGTTTATTTTCATACCATATTTTAGGGAAATTGTGAGGAGGAAGCAGTCCAATTTTAAAAGATTTTAGTTCTAGGAATATGAAAATCATTTCTGTTTCTAAGATTTGCGTTTTTGATATTTTTTGATAATATGAAATCTTTTCTTAAAGTAAAATAGTTAATCGGTTGTATATCTTTATAAAATAGTCAATAAAGTTCAATTCAGTATCCAGCCATATTCCCAAGAATCTAACTGAATAAGTTTCTTTTATGCGTTCAATTTTTCGTGTAGTTTCTCCTAGTTTAAAGAAAACATCAGAGATGAGATTTTAAAAGCTTAAACCCGACTAAAACCCGGTCTTTGCTTCTGCTTAGACCCAAGTAAAGCTCAAGTCAAGACCCGGGTTTTGGATGGCCTTGAGTTTAGTAAGAACCAACCCTCTTGGGTTTTACTCTCTTTAAGGCTCGAGTCTTGAGCAGCTGATGATTGTAAATTTCGTAAAATCTTTTATATTTGTACATTTAAAATCTCGGGACAGGACAGTCGTTTTGTGCATTTAGAGAATTTAAAAATAAAATTGCATTAGTTTTCTCAAAGTTAATAGTAAATAAATTAATGAATAATTAAGTAAGTAAAATCAGAACTGGAGGAGAAACGGAATTTCAAAGTAACAACATAAATCTTAAAGAACAGTCTTTAAAACAAATAATAAATTAACAAAAAATTGATAATTAATATATTTTTCCCAACTTGGCTGGTATTTACAAGGTGGTGTGCAGGATAGCTGAAGGAGAGTCTCGATTATAGTGCTCCGACAATTATTTTCACAGGAACAAACGAAATTTTCAAGGTCGATACCATTGTTTCGAGAAAAAAATGAACACAGAACGTGTTCTTAAAAACATTGGAACGATCTATGAATGAACGAGCAGTAATTGGTTAAATAGAATGGTCTGGAATTGTTAATGTTAGCAATCAGGAACGCATTCTAACTCAGGAACTCGTTCTAAATCAGGAACTCGTTCTAAATCAGGAACTCGTTCTAAATTAGGAACTCATTCTGAATCAGGAACTCATTCTAAGGAACGCGTTCTAAGTCAGGAACTCGTTCTTAATCAGGAACTCGTTCTAAATCAGGAAATCATTCTAAATCAGGAACTCATTGTATGCTTGATAACGTTTGTAATTGCTATTTACAATTCAACAATTCAAACCTTTACGCAGGGTGATTTATATTCAAAACTTTACGCAGGGTGATTTATATTCAAAACTTTACACAGGGTGATTTATATTCAAAACTTTTCGCAGGGTGATTTATATTCCAAACTTTACACAGGGTGATTTATATTCAACAGGGTGATTTATATTCAAAACTTTACGCAGGGTGATTTATATTCAAAACTTTACGCAGGGTGATTTATATTCAAAACTTTACACAGGGTGATTTGTATTCAAAACTTTACACAGGGTGATTTATATTCAAAACTTTACACAGGGTGATTTATATTCAAAACTTTACGCAGGGTGATTTATATTCAAAACTTTACGCAGGGGGATTTATATTCCACTGAAAAGATTCAGATATTCATCCATGGGGTTTTATTCTGGTTAACAACTTTGACCAGAAGAAAATAGCATTTTTTTGTTAAATTTAAAAAAAGCTCTGATGTCAGATTGGGGCACGATTTTTTCCATTCGTTGTTAAAATTAAATAGCTTTATTTCCGCCTCTAATTTAACTAAAAACTGACATGGTTCAAATTGTTCGTCAATTTTCCTACTTTTTTAACATTTTAAAGGGACAGTAAAGGGAAAATGAAAGGGGGTATAGGCTGAAAGCTAATCACTTTAGCTCTTTCATGGGTCGCGATCAAGAGCTAAAGTGATTAGCTTTAAGCCTATACCCCCTTTCATTTTCCCTTTAAGGGACTCTTGGCGGGATTTCAAGTGATGGCAACGTCCGATTCCCAAAGGTACCCTTACAAGCTTTGTATCATCAAATATTAATTAGATATTAATATTTATCATTTTGAAAACAGATCATATTCCCTTGTGGGTTCTCTATCGGAAACCTGAAAACGACAATATCTTCCACACGATTGATCAAATAAAGGTTTCAAAGGAACCCGTTATGAATCGGCAATTTGCACAGAGGGTCCCTTGAAATTACGCTTTTAGTCATTTTCCATTCTTCAAGAGCTGAATATTTTATTTTAAAAAAACAGGTTCCATATAAAAAGTTTTAAATTTATTTATATGCTCAACATAATAAATCACCAAACCACATAGAGGGAAACTAAAACAACGTGTTTTAATAAATAAAAAAAATATTCAAAAATAAGTTAATAATAAAAACACTGGTGTTTACTCCCTCTAAAAATGTGGGGATCAAAGTAATATCACATTATATAGATTATATAGACTAATGGGGTCCCAACTGTATTGCATTATTGCCATACAGAGGGCAATTTCAATCAATATTGCCAGATAGAAGGCAATCACTGCCATACAATAGTGGCACCCTAAACATTGCCATTTTAAACATAATGCCGTGTAGCAACATTGCCATACTGAACATAATGCCGTGTAGCAACATTGCCATACTGAACATAATGCCGTGTAGCAACATTGCCATACTGAACATAATGTCGTGTAGCAACATTGCCATACTGAACATAATGCCGTGTAGCAACATTGCCATACTGAACATATTGCCATGTAACAACATTGCCATACTGTACATAATGTCGTGTAGCAACATTGCCATACTGTACATAATGCCGTGTAACAACATTGCCATACTGTACATAATGTCGTGTAGCAACATTGCCATACCGAACATAATGCCGTGTAACAAAATTGCCATACTAAACCTAATGCCGTGTAAGAACATTGCCATACTGAACATAATGTCGTGTAGCAAGATTGCCATACTGAACATAATACCGTGTAACAACATTGCCATACTGAACATAATACCGTGTAACAACATTGCCATACTGAACATTATGCCGTGTAATAACATTGCCATACTGAACATAATGCCGTGTAACAAAATTGCCATAGTGAAAATAATGCCTTGTAGCAACACTATCAAGCGCACAATTCCAGGCATGTTAGAGTTAGCGCAATTGCCAGGTGGTTTAACATCAAGCACGGAAAAGAAATTATAATAATTTAGAGAAGATTGCCAAAAAAAGGGATCATTTGCCATCAGTTAAATTCTATAATATTTATATCATTTAATTAACTAAAACGTCAAAGTAAAAAGGTTTTTAATATGAGATTTTGGATAAGAGTTTTCTTTGATAACTTTTGGCATAGAGAATAAAAATGTAGATTGTAGAACCATGACTAAAAATTACATTGGATTGGTTACAAAGTACACAACAGGGTATACTTTTATATTTATTAAAGAGTACACATGGTTTTAATTTATCTAGGACTTGTTAAGTTAAATATTTTGTAAAGGGAGTGTATGCAAAAAAGAATGGAGGTAAATGGGGGTACAAGGTGAACCATTATAGAATAAGAACAAATTGGCATTTCTTCTATTAATTTTAAATGTTTTGTCTCTCATAAAATAAAAAATCCCTCTAAGCTGTGTAGAACTAAGCTATCAAGGTTTTTGAGAGCTGTTACTAATTCTCTACAGAAACATTAGATAGGAGTAAAAGTTGTACTTATTCACAACTTAAATATGGTCCATTCTACACCCTTTCATTTTCGCAAACACTCCAAATCACCAACTTTTTTGTTGCAATTTTAAGATGCCTTTTAGGTTGATTGTCTACTCTAGAAAAACTAATAAATAATAAGATGTTAAAACATTTATAAAAATTTCTAATTTTCCCTAATTAACCAGTATTAATTAATGACTAGATTTAGTTCTTTTACCACATTAAATTTAGATACTAAAATTTGTTGACCATTGATTTTTCTGAGTAGGGTCAACATTTTTTTTCAGGAAATCTTAAAATTTTCACTGAAATGTCACATAGATACATGGAAACAAAAAGTTTAGGTCATTTAGTACACCATTATAATATTTCTATAAATGGACATATCACTCAGCAAACACTTGTCTAAAATTTTTTTCTTAAACATTTTGACTTTGACTTTAGATGAAGAAATCAGTGTGATGTCTTTTATGTTGATAAATGTACTTGAGATTGCAGTATAAAAAACATTGTTCACATATTTTTTAGCCCGATACCATTCTTTATTCTTCAAAGTAGTGGTATTACTTTTCAGGTTGATAACGTCTTGTTCTACCGCTGACCTCTGATGAGATGGGAGGGTAGTCTGGAGGGCGAGGATGTCTGACACGACCCCCATCATCTCCGCCATCACCATAGTAAGAATGACTATAAATGTAGCTGGAGGTTGGCCGAGTATACATACTAGAGGTCAAGTAACTGTCCCCTTCTCTCCGATAGGGTTCATACTCAGTCACCCTGGACCTGGATCTGGAACGGGTGAGGGCTGAGTTTCCTGCATTAGATGCAGGAACTGAAGGATAATCAGAGAGAGGGCGACTTCTGCGCTGATAACGCAAGTAGTCTGAGTCGTGATCATAAGAACGTCTTCTCCATCGGGGGGATGTCTGTCCACTAGTTAGATAAGAAGGCTCTGGGTCAGGCACTGCACTAGAATAGTAGTTGTACCGAGTATAATCTTTGGCACTGGTGGGTCTATAGCTAGAGTAATTGTTAGGCGTGCTATAATCAGGTCTATCGTGAATAGTGTAAGCATGACCTGTTAAGTGAGAAGGAGCAGCAGTGTAAGAGGCTAAATATGAGGAAGTGTATCTATGGGGATCAGTGTATCTACTTGCGTAAGTTCCAGGATGATATTCATTTCGAACATGAGAATCTGGACTGTAAACATCAGAGCATGGCTCTGCTGTCGAACTCTTTTCATCTTTGTCCGACACAAGTTTTACAGGCAATGGTATTCTACTTTTACCTTGAAGACTAGAGTCTTCTTTTGAGAAAGAGTTGCTTAAGTCTCGCTGCTGATGGCGAAAAGTGCACCTTTCATGTGGAGATCCCCCCCGACTTAGATGATGGTGCATGGAGCTACTATGACTTAAAGGAGAGTTTTTTCTACTACTAGAGCCTCCTTTGACATACGCAGAGTCAATTCGGTCCAGTAAACTCTCCTCTGACTTACTTCTTCTTTGACTTCCAGATCGCATGGACATTTCTGCCTTATCCTCTAGAATACTGTCATCACTTTGGTATTCTGCCCCTGCATTTTCCTCACTCCGAAGTCTGTGGGAGCTGTTACTACCATTGTTTGTCTTTTTGGACCCATTTAATCCTTGGAATGCAGTGTTCAAGTCATCTAAGCTGATTCTCCGAGCTACTTTGTCATTTCTAGTTTTTAGATATTCTGTTGATAGATCGGCAGATACTACACCAATTCTTCTACATGATTGTGAGCCAGTTCTGGCCTTCAGTTTATCACTGGAGGAAGATTTACTTTGACTGTTACTTCTATCACTGTTTTCAACACTTTTCACTTCTTTTTTTTCCAAATATTCCACATTTTTACTTTCACCAAAACTCCCTGGCAACCTACTCTCCAAAACCTTCGTTGAGGAGTGGTAAGTTGCATCAATCACTGTGGATCCCCCACATTGGGGATCATCTGATGCTTCAAAATAGACAGACTTTTCATTTGGATTTTTATCCGGTTTACCTGTAAAGTAGTTTTTTGGACTAGATCTGTCCAGGTTTAAACTTCCTTCCTTACTTTTACTCCTGGGTGGGGGGACAGGTGGACTGTCACTTTTATCTTCTACATCGGTTTGAAAAAATCTGCCTCTGTATTTCTTAACAAATAATGGCTTCTCTTCTGAGTTGAAAGTGGCGCTATCATCTTTTTGACTTTTTGTGCTACTCTCATCAAGCTTGTTGAGACAAAACTCCCTAGATGTTTCACCAGTATCTAAATGTATGGCCAATTTGCCGGAGACTGCCATATTTCCATCCTCATCTTCTTCATCCTCCTCTTCACAGTACTCAATAAGTCTTTCGCTGCTTGATCTATCCCTTGAGATATCCCCTTGGCACTGTGAACCTTGTTGTTTTGTCTGGTTTTCACTTGAATCACTGAATTTAACTCCAGTTTTACCAGCATCAATAATGGTTACTGAATGTCTAGTTTTCTGTGAGTATGGGATTGTTTGAGTGCTATCACATATCTGAGGGTTTGATTTTGTTCTTGGAATGGATTCTTTGTCATTTTCAAGGGGAACATTTTTTTCTAGATTCATGTAGTTCACCTCATACTTCTTATCTGTAAATCCAGGTGGTGTCTCTTTCAGTACAGTTGTATACTGACAAACTGCAGCAACATATTCTGGATTTTCCTCATTATCGTCTTCCTCGCCATCATCTTCCTCCTCTTCCTCTTCTTGCTCCTCCTCCTCATCTTCTACTTCCTCCTCCTCACTTTTGTTGGAGATTGTTGGCTCGGGGGGTAAAAGTTTTGCCTCTAGGAGTAGAGGAGATTTTGCATTGGATCTCAGCTGAGATATCGGTGATTGAGTTCTGGCCTCGGAACCAACATAACTGTGGACCGAGGCTGAGTGCTGCAAAGGGTGATATCTGTTAAGAATTTGTGACTTCATATCTTGAATGGCCCCTCCCGGTGACACATCATACTTGGCAGCGACATCAGACCCACTCAATGCTACCGTGAGAGGAGGAGGAGGAGGTGCAAATTGGGGTGGAGGAGGCGGAGTAAACCCTTGGGGAGATTGCTGTATAATGCTAGGTGAGAGAGGTGGTCTATTAAAAGAAGGTGCGCTAGCAGAGTGCTGAAGTGGAATAAAATCTGGGGGTGGGGGAGGTGGCTCTATTTTAGGTGGGGGTGGAATAGCAATAGGCTTACTTTGATCTGGGCTCTGCATCTTGGCTGACAGTGGAGCTGGAAGTATTATTTCTAGATGAAGAGATTTTCTATCCCCTCCAGGACTTGGCTTCTCAGCCCCATGATGAGACCCCCCACTGCTTTCTGTTATTCTTGAAAGCTCCAATTGTCTAGTGGTTGTGACAATGTTGGATTGGTTAGCAGATTCTTGTTTCGGGGAATCTCCTTGTCTGTGCTCAGGGCTCTGTAGATTCTCACCTTTCATCTCTGTTTCATTCTCAGATGCTTCTGAATCATCAAACTGAGATTTCCACTTGGAATGAAGAGTTATGCCCCCTCCCCCATGAGTAACAGCTTGGGACAAATTTTCATCATCCATTAGTGCCACTTGTGTTATAGAGTTATCTGCATTGCTTCTGTATCGACTTAGAACAGAAGAGCTTTTGCTCCCGATATACATCTTTTTTCTTCTTTCGATAGTTCCTCTGACATTAAAGGATATTTGGCTGCCCTCTTGGTCAGTGCTCCATACATCCTTTGCTAGCCTGGGACTAGGAGAAACAGGCTCTTCCAACCCATCTGTCTTTGTGTTGACATCAAGGGCAAATACTCCTGAGTCTCTGTTATTGTTAGTTTTCTTATTTTTGTTCTCTTCAGACCAGACTACCATCACAGCATCTCCTTCCTTGTCAATATCATTTTTCTTCTCTGCCTCCTGTTTATCATTCATTCCTTTCTCCTCAATTTTCATTTTCTTTGGAGACTCATTCTCATTTTGGAGATTTACAATATTTGTATTGCAGTTGCTGTCAATTACCACTTTTTCTTTATTTGGCTCACTCGTGTTCAGACTCACCATCTCATTTTGAATCTGATTTGATTCTCTCCGGTTCCGTCTTTTTAATTCCAGATCCGAAATCCTCACCTCCTTCCTGTTGTCCGGCTCAACATTTTCTTGGTTGTCTACGATTCCACGCTCTACATTGTCTGTGGTGATAATGACCTTACTGGGTTGACTGTTCTTCACTGGTGTAGAGGTTTGCATCAATCCTTCAGATGTTGTGCTATCACTTCCGGTCTTTTCCCAATCAAACGGATCAGACTCCCGCACTCCACGCCGCTTCATTGTTCTTTCAAAAATACCAGAGATCATGGCATAGTCTGGTTTATCAGCATACTCCAGAGCCTGGAGGTGCTCCATCAGCTGCTTAAAGTCTGAGGGAAGATGTTTGAGCAAAAGCCGATGATCATACTTCTCCTTCATGAGCCCGACCTGCTCCTTGTCCTTAATCTTTCTCCAGGGCAGCTGACCATTAGCAAACTCCACCAGCATATAGAACAGAGACCATAGATCGTCATGGCGTCCTAAACAAGAAAATAATTAGAATAGTTTCAAGGTTTGTTTAAGTAGACATTGAATGAATGTGATGATGTTCTTGAGAGAGTTTAGTCTGGTCCAACTCAAAAATAAATAAATGATGAGACTACTGCTGATTGAAGGAAATATAGATTAAACATGGATAGATAGATAGATAAATGATAAAAAGATAGATAGATATATGATAAATAGATAGATAGAAAATAATTGATACAACAAATTTATATAGAGTTGCTGAGTACTTCATTTTTTCCAATATTAAAAAAGGAAATTGCATTGAAAGGAAAAATATTTGTTTAAAATCCTTATTTGTTTTTTCGTTTCTTGAATACATATTTTCATGATTTTTTTAGCAAAGAATATTGCAGGCCGTGACCTTCCTTTGGGCTAATTCAGCAAACATTTTGTGTCGAAGCTCATAAATTTAGTTATTTTCTTATTGCGAGTCCTGCTTTCAATTCTACAGCAGTAATCTACTGCAACAACCAGGGGTACAACAAGGGTATGTAGGGGTAAGGGGGTGAGGGTTATNAAAAAATCATAGAATAGAATAGAGAATAGAATAAGGAATAGAATAGAGTAGAATAGAATAGAACAGAATAGAATAAATAGAATAGTATAGAATAGAAATGGCACACATATGATTTACAAATAAGTAAAAAGTGTAAGTAAGGAGTAAGGAGGGGGTGGGTTAAATCTTTACCACTCACTAAAATTTGTAATCCCTATATCTTTGCAGCCTGATGGTGTAAATCTTTGATATTTCAAACTAAGATTATTCAATTTTTCAGTTTGAAATATCTAAGGTCTATTACATTGGGTTGCAAAGATATTGAGATTAAAAAATCAGAGTTTGTGGCAAAGACTCAATTCCTGTGTTAGCAAGATTGAAAATTGATTGGTGTCACTATTGTTTGTTTTCGAGAAACATGGATCTACATAGAACGAGTTCTTGACCCCTTGTTGTAAACAAACAAACGGCAACTTTTTAAAATTTTTTAAAACTTAAATTTTAAGTCTAGAGTAACCAATAGCAAATACCGTAAATAAAAATAACAGGTTCGAAAAAAGGCGACTACCATTAATATTTCACCTATTTTTCAGTTCTTATAGCTGTAGAACGAGTTTTTTTTAACAATTTTAACGTACAAACGTACAAATGACTTGAAAAAGTCTGACTCTACCTAGCCCAACTTGTACAATGTACATATACAATGTATGTATGTATGTTGACTCTTCTATTGCCTGAAATCCAGGCCAATGCCATGTCTCTTTTTAAAAAAAATTCAAGGATGAGAAAGACCGCAATATTCTTAGAATTTCCGATTTAGAAATCTAAAAATCTAGAAATGCGTGAAAACAATTTAAAATTTCTTTAAAAAACATGAATATCTATTTTCTGGAATAGTACATGTCCCTTTAAAGGAACTGTTAAAGTAATTCTAAATGACCCATTAATTAACGATCTTAATGAACGATCACAATAGTACCCAAAAAAACCTCTTCTGATAATAATAAAGAAATTTTTTATTTTTATCAAATAGCTGATAACTTTTTCAATAAAATCATGTTATTAGGCCTTCAAAAACTCAAACTACTTTTTTCAATTGCTGCCAAAAAATAAATTATGATTCTATAAAATAAATAAGAAAGAGAAGAGTAATATACAAAACATGGACATTTCAGAATAGTCAAACATTAGGTAATTCTAAATAAAGATGAGCAAAAAAAACGTTAAACAACTAAAACATAAAAACAGAAATTGACAAAAACAAAAACAAATTTAAATAAAAAAACAAGGAACTGACCCATTTCTCTATTCTTGTGAGCATTGATTGAGGCGTAACGAACAGTTCCTCGGAATCCAGCAGCTGCCCGGGCCGGTCGAACCTAAATATTTCAAAATACAATGGCTAGATAATTTAGTTAGAAATAATATCGCCAGATGGCAATAAATTAGTTAGAGATATAACCGCTAGACGGCAATACGTTAGTTAGAAATACAACTGATAAATGGCAGTAAGTTATGTAAAAGTATAACTGCTAGATGGCAATTAATTAGCTAGAAATACAACCGCTAGATGGCAATTAATTAACTAGAATTAAAACCGCTAGATGGCAATAAATAAGGTACGAAGAAATAAAACCGCTAAATGGCAATTAATTAGCTAGATGGGGGGGGGTAGGTGGTTAGTTTGTGTATTCTTTTGGTTGATAATAAATCAAATTGGAATGTAATTTAAAATATAAAAACTGTTAATTATATAAAAAACTGTTAATTATATAAAAAACTGCTAATTATATAAAAAAAATTACCTCTCCATTTGCGTTCGTATATTGTCTTGCCAGGCCAAAATCAAGCATAAAAATCTAAAATAAAAAAGATAAAAAAATTATTTATTTTTTATAATCGTGCATTTAAGTTAATGAAAGTCATTTATTAAAAAAGTTCTTTAATCCTTAATTTCAATTTCTGCTGTTAATTAAAACTCATTATTTTACTTTAAATCAGAAACTCCTTTTATCTATGCATATATGTTTGGTTGTTTGTTTGTATCCAATAAATTTTTAGTCTACCATTTCACGTTATTATTTAAATATTAAAAACAAAGTCTAACCCTTTCTCCCCTATCCCCCTTTTTTTTCATCAGTTAATGACAAAAAAAAGTTTTCCCTTAATGAGAGGAGAAAATCCGGGAAATATCTCGAGATCACAAAATTACAAACATTTAAAGTCGTCTTTTCTTGATACCTTCCGAACTGTCTGTGGAAGACGACCAACAGCGAAGTTTGAGGGTTTAACATCTCTATGAAGAAACCCAACATCATGGATAGCTTCTATTCCCTAAAAAATCATAGAATAGAATAGAGAATAGAATAAGGAATAGAATAGAGTAGAATAGAATAGAACAGAATAGAATAAATAGAATAGTATAGAATAGAAATGGCACACATATGATTTACAAATAAGTACATTCAGAGATTAATCTAAAAATTACAATGGTTTTGTTCCTACTTTAGAATTAGTTATATTTTCCTCTTTTAAAATCTTTTTTTTCAGTCTTATTGATTTATCTATTTCCGGTAAAAAGTTGTGGTTTTTGTGATTAATATTTAATAAGCTTTACAAAGGATGAGACTCAGAGACAACTGCAGTGGACATTGTCTTGAAACTTTTCCGTTGCAGTAATTTTCTCCTTCTTTCTCCTTCTTTCTCCTTCTTTCTCCTTCTTTCTCCTTCTTTTAAGTATTTTTTCAAACCCCTCCAGTGGAAATGAAATCCCTCCGGTGGTCTCCAGTAGAATCGAAATCTTACTACGAACTTCTTTGAGTCAGTATTACAGGAAATTTTTTAGAAATTATTTGAGAACTGGTGAGACATATTTTGATGCATATTTGTTCAGCAAGAGCGCAAATTCAATTTTTGAAATCCTCATATTGGAGGGATAATTTTGAGAAGCGGTTTTCTAAAATTTATGCAATGACGACAACGAAAAAACTAACGAAAATTAGCCGTTTTAGAAAAAAATTAACGGTTAAAAACGTTAAATTTCGTTGTTTTCTGATTAAAATTGCATGATTTTTTTTAACTTAAAAATTGTACGCGTTTAGATGCTTTTAAATGCCGTTTTCTGTGTTTATAAACCCGTAACGGAATTTTTTTCCCTATTAACGCCGTTAATACTGTAATTTCCCGTTAACGGCTGTGTATTTTTAACGTTAACTAACCGTGGAACTAACTGTTAACGAAACGGCTTAAAAAAAGTTGGAAAGTCCCCAGCCGTATGTCTAGCCAGATACTCCCTTAAAGTCTCATGTTTATGATTAACCCTGTACATATATTTCTTGGATAATGTTTTGGTTTCGTGAGAGATATAATTAAATAAATGAGAAGAAAAAAATTTCTCAAGGTTGCCGCCAAATTATTATGTTTCTGGCAGGTTTACACGTTACAGGAAACTTTTGTTTTTTAGAACATGTTATATTATTTACTAGATGAAGGGCCCGGCGTTGCCCGTGGAAAATAAAATTGAAAAAAATTTCGAATTTTTTAATTCTATTACACCCATGAGTGTCCACAAAAAATTTCATCCCAATCGGTTTAGCCGTTTGGCCGGCTAAACGCAACATATATATATACGAATGTCCTGTTTTATTATTTAGATGTAAAAGTTTTCAGGAAGAAAATAATCAGATTAAGAAAAAGATTTTGATGAGACTGAGGGGCGCCAAGCGTTCTGTAATCCTGTTCAAGGGACTGTGGACATAATTTTTTGAGGGACTCTTCATGACTGGCATGTCCGATTCACAAGGGTGTCATAGAATGTCTGTTATAGAATGCATGTGATTTCTCTATAAAGTGACTTGCACTGTCATTTCTTCTTCAACGATGAAAATCATCAGTTAATTTAACACTTTTCAAGCTAAAACAAAGCAAGTAAAGATAAGTAAAGATTTAAAGGTTGCAGAGTGAGAATCAAGCATGCACTTCGTTTCAGTGGTTTATGTTATAGTAATCTCTTTATTTTGTCTGATCATAACTCATGAACCCCTTGATCGTTTTGTCTCAAATTCGGGGAACTCGGTAGAACTATGAGAATGTTCTTAGTTTGTGTTAAAGATTGCCATTTAAAGGCAAAGTTTAGTTTGAAGGCAAAGCTGGGTTTCCAACCTAGTATTGAATAAACATACCTGGAGTATTTGGAATCCTAGTCTGAGAGTTGTAGAGAGTGAGAAAGCTCCACGTGGCTGCGCGCGCCGAAGCTCCGCTAAATTCTTGGCCTAGGGAAAATAATTTTTAATGAACGCGCTTTTTTGGACCACGGAGAAACCATAAACATAGAACAGCAGCAAAACTTTGTCATTATTATTATTATTATTACTATTATCATTTTAATTATATTCTCCTTTNAAACTGCTATATCTGTGATGCACACTGTTATAAGCTGCTAAATCTATGATGCACACTGTTAAAAACAGCTAAATCTGTGATGGACACTGTTAAAAACTGCAAAATCTGGAATGAACACTGTTAAAAAATAATTTTCTGAGGTTTAGAATATGTAATCATATGATAGTTTAGGTAAGCAAAATTCTATCATCCTGATATATTGTTATATTGTTCTACCTGAAGCTGCATGACTACATAGTTAAATCTATCATTTCGTCCACAACCGATAAATCGGCAAACATGGTCTCGACCTAAAAAATCCAAAAATATAACTATCGTGAAAAATCAGGGTTAGAAACTTTTGAAAAACGCCAATGATTTAATTTTGAAGCTTGACCATATTATTTAAAAATTCAAAGCCTCCCTATTTTAACTAGCAAAAATTACCTTGAAGCTTTTTCAGAACCGCGACCTCCATTTTTAAAACTTGTTTTGGTTGTTTCGCGGATTCCAGCTTGAGCGCCACCTGCTCCTTTGTCACGAGGTCGATCCCTTCGTAGATTTCTCCGAAACCGCCTCCGCCAATTTTCCGGGTAACTTTCCATCTTTCCTTGACGATATGACCGGGTTGAAGAAGGTCCTCGCTGGACTGATGGCTGGTCATCTTGTACCTGGTTTACAACCTAAAAATTGACAAATGTGAAAATCACATTGATCCAGACATGGCCTATACATTTGTACATAAAGCATTCCGGGTCCAAACATCGGTTGGATGCTTGTACCACTTCGGATTTTCCGCATACTGACTAGACCGGCCGGTACCTTAATATGCTTGTACCGGTTAGGATTTGCACTGATTGCACTAAACTTGAAGTACCGGTAAGTGCTTGTACCGGTTCGGATCCTGCACAGATTACACTAAACAGCCCGGTAATGCTTACACCGTCTCAGATCCTGCACAGAGTGGATTTCTGTGACATCACAAGACAAAAGTTTATGATTGGTTGAGGTACAATAAATCTAAGGAAGGTCAGACTTGTCTGAAAGCGCAAACAAAATTTTTTTTGTCAGGGCTTTATTTTCCATTTAACCTGTTCCGTGTTAATGAGTATAAATTTTCAAATACATGCTATACTTTTTTTGTATTTTATTTTATTGTATTTCACGTAGTGGACATTTAATGTTTTTGTTTTTTTCAAATAATTTTAGGAAATAAATGTCTTTGACGCAATATATATTACTGCAATTGAAAACGTAAACAAAGCCTAGTGACCCAAATATGTGAGATAGAACTATAAATTGACATATATAAGTTGATCTAAGTGACATCTAGTGTCAAGAAGAACAACATTTCTTTTCCCATGACGAGTGCGCAACTTCGCAAGGCCATTTTTTGTAAAGCCCTGGCCTAGTCATGGTATATCCTATGATAATGCATGTACGTAAAAAAAACTTTTATGTGAAAAAACTAAGAGATTTAAAAAATATATTTGTTGTATGAATTCAAGGTTTATAAAGGAATTGAGTCTTTGCCACAAACTCTTCTTTTCTAAACCCTAAATCATTATATGCAACCCAACGTTGGAGGTCTTGGATATTTCAAACTATGAATTCTGTTAGATCAAATAATATAAGTTTGAAATATCAAAGATTTACGACATTGGGTTCCATAGATCAAGGATTTAATGCAAGGAAAGTTATTTCAGAGGTGTACGCATCTTTTGTACTGCAGTGTACTGTCTAAATTGAAAAAAAATCTAACGAAATGGTTCGTTCACGAACGATGAAAGAATACAATAAAAAAAAGCCGAACGTGCTTATCTCTAGATTGAAGAAGTTTTAGGCAGATGTTTAAGTCTGATCTATTGAGAGCAGTAAAACTTTAAGTAAAAAAAAAAAATTTAAAAATTACAAAATTAAATCGAAATAATTTAAAATGTTTGTATAACATGCTGAAAAAGATTTATTGTCTTTTGGCGTTTAATGAAAATAAATTCATGTTTTCTACAGAGCAATAAATTACAGAGGAGTTTTCAGAAAAAAATTTGGCGCTGATTTTTGGCGGGAAACCAGAAATAAAAGTCAAATAAAAATAAAAGATAAATTAGGAACTACAATTGTTGGTAGAAATAAAATAAAATAGAAATTTAGATGGGGAAATGAAAATATGTAGATGTACATAGAAAGATAGAAAGATAGAAAGANAGATAGATAGATAGATAGATAGATAGATAGATAGATAGATAGATAGATAGATAGATAGATAGATAGATAGATAGATAGATAGATAGATAGATAGATAGATAGATAGATAGATAGATAGATAGATAGATAGATAGATAGATAGATAGATAGATAGATAGATAGATAGATAGATAGATAGATAGATAGATAGATAGATAGATAGATAGATAGATAGATAGATAGATAGATAGATAGATAGATAGATAGATAGATAGATAAATAAACAGATAGATAGATAGACATATTGCAGAATTCAGAATGCAGAATGATGCAGCTTTTAAATAAACCAAATGTTTTTAAAACTTTAATCAAGAACCAATCATAAAGAATTTTTAGTTCAAAATATCAATGATCTACAACATTAGGTTGTAATGATATAGAAAAGGATACTTTGTGCCGAGTACAGAACTTAACAAGCAAAGACGACACAATTAATTAATTAATTAATTAATTAATTTTACCTTTCTCCCCTTGTTTGGTTTACTCCTTCCTTTCTAGGTTTAGACTTGGTTCAATTGCACATTTTATATCTGAAAATATTTTAGATAAGAACTAGAAGTTTTTTTTTAACTTTTAAAACCAATAATGGTTTGATAAAGTACATATCTTGAATGTAATATATATGTATATTAAAGTTGTAATCTCTGTTTGTCTGTTTATTTGTTTGTTTGTCCGATCATAACTCTGGAACACCTGGACCGATATGTCTCCAATTTTGATTGGGGAACCAGGGAGAGCCACGGGAATGTTTTTAGCTTGTTTATACTATAAAATGAGTGGGTCATTCGGGAAAAATAGCTAAAATCGTAATTCACGATCAAGTGCGGGTAAACGGTGGGAGTAACTATGAGTAACGCTGGGTTCCCAAGCTGGTATAATATGATTTAATATGTAATACAAATATATGTATATCTATGTTTGTAATATATGCTGCTATTGATCAGGGCAGTCTCAGTTTTCACAGTTTAATAATAATTATTGTTATTATGTACCTCTATGTTTATCTATGTACATCTATATAGATCTATGTGTTGGTATGGTATTTGTAGATCTATATATATATATATATTTCAGTTTTTAAACTTCACATTTTATAAAAAAGAAAAATATATGTATATCTATGCATAACACGTCTATGAATATCTATGTGTAAGTATGGATCTATGAATATCTATGTATATCACGTCTATAAATATCTATGTTTAAGTATGGATCTATGTATATCTATGTATATCACGTCTATAAATATCTATATGTAAGTATGGATCTATGTATATCTATGTATATCACGTCTATGAATATCTATATGTAAGTATGGATCTATGTATATCTACTGTCTACTGTCTACTGTCTACTGTCTACTGTCTACTGTCTACTGTCTACTGTCTACTGTCTACTGTCTACTGTCTACTGTCTACTGTCATATAATTTTCAAAAATTTGTTCATTTAAAAAAAGAAAAGTATAACCCATATATCTACATAGTAATAATATGTAAAAACATAGATTTTTTTGAAAATCTTGGAATTGAAGGGCATTGCAGGATGCATTTTAAGAATTTGCATTTAAACTGCGTCATAAAACTCTGTCCAGCATTTTATTTGGCTTACAATGTCTTAAAATAATGTTTTTAAAAATATAAATCTAATGGTAAAATCTTTCCAGTTTCCCTCCCCTGGAGATATAATCGTCAGATTTAAGCACCCTTTGATTAAGTCTTCTTAATTTTCTAATTGATTTCCTCTCCAATTTAAAGGTTTACTCTGTGGATATTGAGTTAAGTCGATTTGGCTTAGCGCTATCTCAACCAAAAGCTTAAGCCTGAGCTCAGAGAACTGAATAATTTTACATCGAAGACGAACAAAAAAATGGCTGAGATTTGTTCCGATATTTACGGAACGAAATCTGTCATCAAATCAAACCACAAAGTGAATCGTTGATGGAACTTTAAATAACGCTGACAGTTTCTTTAAAATGCCAAACAGACACAATTTGTCTCTTTAAATGTTTTTATGTTAAAACCGAGAACGAAGCCATAGTTGGTCAGTGTAGAAGGTTTAAAACCTTAGCTGCATAAACTAAAACATTAATTAAATTTAAAAATCAGATTTTGTCTAATCCTTATATCTTTGAAACCTGATGGATGGGTTGAACACTTTATGTTTAAAACTTTTTGTTTCAGCAGAATTAATAGCTTGAAATACCAAAGGTTGTAAAGATTAGAAAATTAGAGTTTGAGGCGAGTAATCGGTTCCTTTGTACACATTTTGTACTTTTAGAAAATAGTACAAACGGAGTGAAATTTGTCTTTATAAAAAGGAATTATTGATTTTTTTTAAATTTTACAGTGAGAATCGTATCCATAGTTTCTGGGACCCTTAAAGTTACACCTTTCTTATGGTATGTCCGATTTACAACCATTTAAACCTTTGTAAATTTAAAGTCCCTTAAGAGGGCACTGAGGTTGGGTGGTGGTGGGGGGTGGTTGTTACAGTTAAACCCTAAATAAGCCATACATCGAAAGAATTCATCAAATGTCGTATTCTTCACTTTCTGATAATGGAATGTTGCAGATATTTAGTTTTTTAATTAAATAATTTAAATCTACCCTTGTCTTAACTTAAAAAAGACGTGAATATAGCTTAAAGGGACTGTAAACGTACTTTCAAGAGACCCTCCGTGCCAAGAGGACAATGTCCAATTCACAACGGTACCCTGAAAAGCTTTTTCTGATCAAATACGAATTTGATATTAATGTTTCTATTTAGAAAACTGATTATTTTCAATTGTGGTTTCTCTACAAAATTGACTTGCGCATTTTAACTGTACAGTAAATAATTTAAAATGATCAGATTTAAAACTTTTAAACCAGATAAAACAAACATATCTTCAATATTATTGATTAGATAATGGTTTCAAGGGTATCGTTGTGAATCGAGCATTGCCATCTTTGCAGAGAGAGTAACTTAGACCCCTTCAAGCTGGAATATTTTGGATTGTTCGAAAAGTCTTTGGATTAAACACTTTTGAAACAATTAAAAATAAAATTTAGTTGGTTCATTTATATTCTGTAAATTATCAAAAAGATTATGTAACAAAACTATTTTTTCAGGTACAGGGTTACCTACATTTGATGAGACTTCAGAGACGACTGTACAGAATTCATACTGTCTATTTCCTGATATTCACGATTCCCTGCAACTGTAAACTTGTTTCTTTCGCCACCTCATTAATTACCTCCATTAAAAGATTATATGTAGGAGAAAAGACTTAATTTAACCTTGGAAACATTATATTATAGGAGTTTCAGGTCGTCTTCACAGTCTCATCCTTTCTGGGTAAACCTGTATTATAACTACTTTTTAGGGCTTCCTGTTGCAGTTAAAGACGCCAAGAAACGGAGTTCTTAACATTAAACTTTATATCTTTGGAACCTGATGGAGGATATTTCAAACTTTGAAATATCAAAAAAATCAAGGGTTGAGGCGAAAACTCAGTTAATTTCACAGCACTTTTTGTAAATGTAATTTACATTTACAAATGTAAATTTACTAATTTACAAATGTAAATTTACAAATTTACAAATGTAAATTTACAAATTTACAAATGTAAATTTACAAATTTACAAATTTACAATTTGTACCTTAGTACTAATAACGTAAGGTACTAAAGTTGATTAGATAATCTCCGAAATTTTATGAAAATTGAGTGCGGCATTAAATGTCAAATGCGCAACAAAAAATATATGAAAAGTTTATTTCATAGTGACGTCAGTTTTCTCATTTCTTGCATAAATACATCTTTCCATCGAATACCGACTTTCCTTAGGGCTGGACAACGTTTAGTTAACGAAATGAAGTTTTTATAACGTACGAGTAAAATAAAACGTGAATAAGAATAAATTAATGCTTTTCAAAAAAAATGGCAGAACGTCAAAATATTTATGGTTTAAAAATTAAATACATTAAACAATTTGTTTTCACAATTCCGTGTTGTGATGTTTTTTAAGACTCGACTTTATGAACTTTAAACCTCAAAGTCATTCATTAAAAAGAATCATAACTCTCGTTAACGAATTTAACAACCATTAACAGCCATGTCGTTTCCATTATTTTCTAAAAAGTTCAAACATGACCAGCCCTATAGATTGAACTTTTATCTAGAGATATTTCTAAAAATCAAACCCTATAAAATTGTAAAAAAAGAAATTCTCTTTTTTTGGGGGGATGGGTTGAACA
>NW_019397565.1:1957-21711 GCF_000591075.1 Eurytemora carolleeae | reverse complement strand
GGAAGGTTTTCAGAAATATTCTGGCTTTCTCAACAGAATCGTCATTTACATATATTTATATTATGTTCTTAAACTTTAAAAACTTATCACCCCCTCTCTCACTCCTCCCCCCCCCCACTCTGCATTGACACGCCTACCTCGCTGTATTTATAACACTATAGGGCGTGTCTGTATTTATATCACTATTAATGAAGGATGGAAGGTGGAGGATGAACTGAATGAATGACGGAGGTTGCTCCGCTCCTGGCAGAGGTTGAATCAATACTGAGGACAAGCCGCTGCCTTAGCCAGGCCTCCAGGGGCACCGGAGGACAGAGGGGGGGGTCCAGGGGCAGTGGAGGACAACAGGGGAGGATTCAGTGGCAGAGAAGGATAGAGGAGGGGGCATCTGCAGGGGCAGCAGAGGAAAGTGGGGCCAGGGTCCAGGGACAGCAGAAGAAAGGGGGGCCAGGGTCCAGGGGCAGCAGAAGAAAGGAAAGGTGGAGGGTGAAATGGAAGGGGACCCGGTTTTAAAAGATAGAGGGGTCCAGGA
Source organism: Eurytemora carolleeae (assembly GCF_000591075.1). Taxonomy (NCBI): domain Eukaryota; kingdom Metazoa; phylum Arthropoda; class Copepoda; order Calanoida; family Temoridae; genus Eurytemora; species Eurytemora carolleeae. The sequence goes on along the minus strand of NW_019397565.1, from coordinate 21,179 downwards.
GCAGAGGAGAATATTGGGGGGTTCGGAGGCAGAGTGGAATGTTGGGGGTCCAGGATGAAAGGGGGGTAAAACGGAAGGGGACCCTGTTTGAGAAGATGATAGAGGGGTCCCACTGTGATGATAGCAGGCTACATTTGTTACGTGCTGGGTCGGCTGTACACTGGTCTGGACGGTACGACTGAATGCATGTACACAGAACATGTTGTATCAGCTCGGATCAAGCAACTTAAAGAGTGGGTGGTCCAGTGGCAGAGGAGAATATTGGGGGTCCAGGGGCACCGGAGGAGAGGGGGGGTTGTTCAGGGGCAGAGGAGAGACGTTTAGGGGATGCAGGGAGCAGCCAGGGCAAGTTGCGTTCGGTCTCTTGTATATTAATTCATTTGCCGTTTATCTCAATAAGATTAAGCTTATGACACTTAATCAATGAAAACGCATCATCTGATAGAAAAAAGAAAAATGTTTGGGTGAAATATATAGATATATTATCAATTTTCGCAGGTCATCTAAACTATGGAATTAATTGTCTAAACCGTGGAGTTTATCATGTAAACCTTGAAGTTTAACATGTGAACAATGGAGTTTATCCTGTAAACAATGGATGTTATCCCCTGTAAACCGGAGTTTATATCCATTAAGTTTCATTTCATTTAGTTACACTTGATATAATTACACTTTGAATTCTGTTTCTTGACAAATTAGCTCAGAATGTAATAAATATTGTACATAATTATTTATTTTTGTAAACTTCTACGTAAACTGCGTTTCAGATAAATACGTAGCATGGTTAGCTTAAACCCCTTTTAATTCATACATTCAACTTATAAACATGTGTGGAGATAGCTTAACTAAATTATATCTATCCTACCTAATCCTATAAATATGTACATCTTAAATGCGCCTATTTCAACTGTGCTGTAATACGTAACATGATTGCCTTAACCTTGTGATATAGATAACAGCGTAGGAATTGTAATTATGTCTATCAATTAAACGTGTAACCTATCAAACCTTAAATATAGCTAGTTAGAATCAAAACTACGCTTTGATTACCTCAGTGTAGGAAAAAGATCGATTAATAGCTTGTTTGATAGCTACTCTTGTGTCCCTGTGTGGCATTTAGAGCCGAAGTAATAGCTTGTTTGATAGCTATGCTTGTGTCCCTGTGTGACATTTAGAGCCGAAGTAATAGCTTGTTTGATAGCTATGCTCGTGTCCCTGTGTGGCATTTAGAGCCGAAGTAATAGCTTGTTTGATTGCTACGCTTGTGTCCCTGTGTGGCATTTAGAGTCGAAATAATAGCTTGTTTGATAGCTATTCTAGTGTCCCTGTGTGGCATTTAGAGCCGAAGTAATAGCTTGTTTGATTGCTACGCTTGTGTCCCTGTGTGGCATTTAGAGCCGAAATAATATCGTGTTTGATAGCTATGCCTGTGTGGCATTGAGAGCCAAAGTAATAGCTGTTTTTCTTCATCTACGCTTGTGTACCTGTGTTGCATTCAGAGCCCCTCCCCCCCTATAAAGTTTAGTAGGGGGAAAAAATTGTAGACCTGTAAATGTACTCGATTTCTCAGATTCCATAAAGTCGGATTTGTTCAAAATTCCTTTAAATTCTGAAAATTGAGATTATAACTCAGTTGACTGCCTATCATTATATTCCAAAGAAAAGGTTTAGGTGTTATGACCTAATGTCTAATGGTCAACGAGGTTATAGTGTATAGAGTGATGATGTACGCCAATCCTTTACTAATAACAAGGGCGTACTGCATATTTGTTTATTAAAAGGAGATTCTGGTCTAACCTGTAGTATATCAATATTAGTAAACAGTTGTAAGTGTACAGTACAGCTAACTGAGCACACAGGTAGAGAACTATCATCACCCCTGCTGATTGTCCATTTACAGCAGGGTGTGTAAACTATGAAGTTTATCTCTGATGCAAATTGGTAAAAGTTGTTCTTATGGTTGGTAGGTTTCCCCCGAAAACATAGCAAGGTTTCCTCCAAATTGGCAACGTATCCTTTTAATTGGTAAATTTCTATGGTGCAAGATCATAAATAAGATGATAAAGTTTTGATCAAAATACATATAAACATAACAATCTCTACAGATCAATGTACAGTGTACACGTATTACATATAAACATAACAATCCCTACAGGTCAATGTACAGTGTACACAAATTGTACATAATATTTAAGCATTAGATATGTATTTCATCAATATTAAAGGGAACAAAAGCGAAAAGAAAAGGCCATATTGGATCAGCAATAACAAAAAACAGTTAGAATTCATTGATCCTGTGCTGCCGATCCCTTTTCGCGAACATTCCCTTTTAACTAAATTTTAATTATTACACTGGAAGCAAATTCTCAAAGACAAACAAGTACAGGTTAACCCACAATGGAGGAGACTTTAACGACGACCTAAAACGCTTAGAATTAAACTAACTTATGGTTAAATTTAGACTTCTATCTATGACAGATCACTTGTCAAAGATAAAACAAATTTACACCATGGAACCTAAAGTGTGAGAACAACGACTGGATAAACTCTGATGTCTCATTCTTTGTGAGTATCCCTGTATATCGGAGGATTTAATAGAAGAAGATGATTAAACTCAGCTTTTAAATTGAAAATCTGTAATATTTAACGAACTGGTGAAACAAAATTAATTACATTGTACATTTGTATTATTAATTTCGTTGCGTGAGTTGTTAAAGTAAGTGACCGCCAAAATCAAAATTAATTTATGTAAAAAAACTTAAGAAGTATAAATTTTCCACACTTGACACATTTTGTGCATTGTTTATAATATTTTAAAGAGTTGATGTTATTCTACTTCCAAAAAAATATGCAAGGAAAAGAATTCTGAAAATCTACAAAATGAAGATAAAAAGTTGCAGTGCTCGGTTTCTTAGAAATGCTTTCATTGGTACAAGAGAGGGGGGGCAACTTTTATGTCATGGAAGGGTTTGCCCCCCCCCTTTACAAACAATTGGGTTAACAGGATTTACAAGTTTAAATATTTTTCTCTAATAATATATTATTATTAACATTGAATCAAGTTTTTTGTTTTTAACAGGCTACACAAAATCAATGACAAAATTTGTATTATTTTGTAAGAAAACAAAAAATCAAAAATAATTTTGAAAAAAAATTCGGGAATATTTGGTTTGGCTAGAGGAACAAAACCGGGTTTTCACGTGATAAACCATTGGTAACAACAAGGTTGTTTTTGACCCGTTATTGTCTATAATTAACTTATAATTTCAAACGACACTTAACATGCAAAGATGGCAATGTACAATTCACATCGGTACCCTTGAAACCTTTATCTGATCAGAAACGTGAAAAATATTGTCGTTTTTCTAGGGTTTAAGGTGTTTAAGCCACAATTGAAATAATCTGTTAAACAATATAAACATTCATATCTAATTCATAATTGATCAGACAAAGTCTTCAAGGGGTACCTTTGCAGTGAACCGTGCATTGACATCTTTCCATAGAGATTCACTTGAAATTACTCTCACAGTTTCTTTGAAAGGTCTCTAACAACGATGTTATGAATGGGTTACGGATTCTTGAATCTGATTGTGTTTAAAGGGACTGCACGCGTAATTTAAAGTGACCCTCCGTTCAAAGAGGGAAATTCCCGATTAACAATGGTACCCTTAAAACCTTTGTGTTCGTCGTGTACAGAGATATGTTTGTGTAAAGTTACCTAAACGCTTCCAGTCAACTGAAAATGACGGTGTGTACACTGTGTACGTACAGTCTCATCTCAATACAGTACAGTACAGCGCCCACCGGCATTTTCAGCTGAAAACAAGCGTACAGGTAACTTTACACACACATATCTCTGTACACGACGAAAACACAAAGGATTAAAGGGTACCATAGAAAATCGGACTTTCCCCTTTATGCATGGTGGGTCCCTTGAAATTAAGCTTACAGTCCCTTTAAGTGCTAAAGACCTTTTTCTTACATATGCCAACAGGGGGTCGGCCAATGGCCAAGAACTAACTAATGTACAAATGTAGAATTATCCAACACTCATTATTAAATAAATTTAAGCAATAATCAAATTAACATTATTATCAATTATTATTTAACATTATTATATTGAGCGATTTATCAAAATAACCTCAAAGCTCATTTAACCGTCTTTTCTTTAATCAAGATGCCACACAGCAGAGCTGGGAACTTTAGAATGGGATACCATTAATCCTGACTGCTTAATCCGTATATCCAATGTGGACACTTGTAATGTCATGCTTAATCCACGCTTTTTTGGATATAAAACAGAAAAATCAAAAACCGGTTTTTTTAAATTGAGAGTCCTTCCCGTTTCTGTATATTAATCTTAAATGGCGAGCAAAATTTCAAATTTACCGGCTTATAATACGGGACTCTTATTGGTTGAATGTTATCCAGTTTTCAGGATACAAGAACAAGGTTAAGTTAGTCTCGAGATTAAGAAAAAGAGAGGATTAAGCATTAATCTCTATATCCACCATTCTAAAGTTCCCAGCTCAGGTTTGATTTAAAGGACTGTAGGTGCAATTTTAAGGACTTTGCCCGATTCACAACGGTTTCCTTCGTTTTTTATTTTATTTAACTTGAAAAAAAATTGAACCATTTCTTCAATGGTTTCTTTAAAATAAATCCACAAATCGTTTAGTAGAAAAATCACACTTGAAAATGATTTGTTTAATCAGACAAAGATTTCAGTGTGAATCTGACAAGTCGCGTAAAATTACCCCTTCAGTCTCTTCGAACCAAAAACAAGGAGATTGCAGTGCAATCTTTACATCAGTTTAAACACTATTTAATTATTTGTAAAACAAAAAGTATTTTTCCGTCAAATTTATGACAGAAATAAAATTTTATGCGAAGCTTTTCCCCCCAAATAAATTAATATTTCCATTGTTCCTTGTTAAACCTTCAGGTTTAGAGGTTTAGTTGTTACCTTGTAAAACCTTCAGGTTTAGAGGTTTAGTTGTTACCTTGATAAACCTTGAGGTTTAGAGGTTTAGTTGTTACCTTGTAAGACCTTTAGGTTTAGAGGTTTAGTTAGTTACCTAGTTAAACCTTCAGGTTTAGAAGGAAGAGCAGGTTTAGAATTTCTTGGAGCCGGGACAGGGAACATGCGATTTACTTCCTATTAAAAAATTGAATTCAAAATTTAATAAAAATGAATAATAAAATTAAAAGTAATCTCCTTTTAATATTTAAAAATGTAATCAAAACTAATTTCTTGTTGAAAATAAAAATAAAAATTACTTTCCTGTTCACGATCAAAAATCTTGTTAAAGATGATAAAATGAATTCAAGCATAACAAATTACAAATTTAATTAATAAAGGAATAAATGTGCGAAAAAGGATGAAAAAGAAATGAATAAAATGAATAAATTAGGATAATAGGGTGAATAAAAAACTAAATATTAGGATGAAAGAATGAATGAATGAATGAATAAATTAATAAATAAATACATAAAAGGATGAATAAATAAATAAATAAATGAAAAAATGAATAAATAAATAAATTAATGAAAAAATGCATAAAAAACACCTCTGCAGCCTCTATCTCTAACTTCTCTAGTTCAGGATACAGGCTTCCTTGAACACTGTACACTCCGCCAGTGTTTATAATCTGTCCGTGTACTGTATGTACTGTATCGACCCCAGTAACAGACCGTAAAGAGTTCTCGTTCAGATCCCGAGTTGAATCAACTCTAAACATTTAATATTTCAAAATAAAACTACGGATACATGAAACTAGGGAACTCAGCGTTGCCCGGGTTACTCATAGTTACTGCCGCTAGGTCTGTAACAATCTAGGCCCCGCTAACTTTGTCTCAAACTCTAATCCTTCAGTCAATCCTGACTATACTAACAGCTAAACAGCCACGATATAAAACTAACAGCCTACCCAGGCTAATTCCGTCCGTATTGAACAGCGATTGATATTGTACTAATTTATTGATAACAGGTAAATAGGTTGACCGGTCGGGCCGGTCAGGGTACGAAACTAAATCATAGATAACATAGATAGATGGACACAGCTGCTCCTAGATTTGCTACAGGTCTTAAATTACGATATTAGCTTTTTTTCCCTATAAAAGTGGACCCACTCAACTTAAAATCAAGTTAAGAACATTCTTCTGGTACTCCCGAGCTCCCCAATTAAATTTTGAGGCAAATCCAGGGGTTCATGAGTTAAGATCGGACATACAAACAATCAGACAAACAGAGATTCCTTTATATATTCAGAGGAGTATATCGATTAAGCGTTTTATATTTATAAAAACCATCCACACCCCTTAATGAAATTTATCCTTCCCCTTTTATGTTGGGTATGTTATTTAAGGTTGGGTTGGGTTTGAATTTGCGGAAAAAAAGATCTTTTAGGGCAATTTTATTTTTGTGTTACCAGTTACCTAGGAGAAGGAGTATCCAGGGATGATCTAGATCCTGGTTCAGTTGATGAGCTAGAACAAGGTTCTGAACCTCGAGAGGTCGGAGGTTTAGGAGGAGGCTGGGTAGGATGCTGGAGGATCTTCTGTCCTTCTACCGATCTTGATCTCTGGATATCAGAGGACCTAAACAGTTGTGCCTACCATTAGGGAAGGAACAACTTCATGGTTAACAGACGGCGAACAAGCTCCAAGAGGATTTAAATGCTCTGACCAAACAATCTCCTTCTCGTTCTGGAAGAACCAGCTCTGCTGCAGAATTATCAGTTCAACTACCTGGGCAAGAACACCACCAACACCAACATCCATCACATCCTGGACATCATTGGTTGACCATATCACATTGGGAGTAATAACTATTGCAAGATTGGAAGCTGTCATCTTGTTCTTTTCAGAGTATCTGGTAACTTCATGCAGAAACTGAAATAGATAAATAGATACAATATATAGAAGCATAGATAGATAGAAATTCATGAATAGATAGAAATGCATGAATGGATAGGCAAATAAATGGATAGCTGGATAAAACGATAGATATAATATTAGATTAATTGATAAATAGATACATTGTTGGATTAATTGATAGTGCTTGATAATTTATTAATTGTTGGAAAAGTTGACAAATTATTTGATTTATTGATGAAATAATTGATAAACTGCTTAATTAATTAATGTATTGTTTGATTGATTAATCTTTTATTTAATGGATTGTTTGATTAATGGATAAACTGTTTGATTAATCGATGAATTGAAAGATTAATTGATTAACTGCTTGATTGATTGATAAATTGTTTGATTAATTGTAAACTGATAAATTGATAAATTGTTAAATCAATTGATAAACTATTTGATTAATTGATAAATTGTTTGATTGATATATTTTAAGGTAGATAAATTGTTTGATTAATTGAAAAACTAATTGATCATTTGATAATTTGTTAAATTATTGATAGTTTTGCTAATTTTTAGATAAACTGAAATATCAAGGCTTTTAGGGCGCTTCGTGCACATCTTCTATTTCAACTTTTAATTGTGACTTTATCTGTGAGTTTGCAGATTTCATTGTTTGGCGCATTTTCAAAATTTTACTAAAATAAAAACTTTTAAATACAAATTTTTAAAATTTTGATGATTCATAAACCTTTCCGGCTGGGGTCACATGCGGTTCAGCCGTTTTGACGTTTATTTGATACAAACAAACAAAAAACAAACAAACAGACAGAAAAGCTAAATTTATCTATATATTTAATTACTTGTTGAATTTTTTGATTGATTGATTGATCAATAATTTGATTGATAAATTGTTTTATTGATAAATAGTTGGATTAATTGATCAGTTGTTTGATTTATTGATAATTTATTTGATTAATTGATAAATCGTTTGAATGATAAATCGTTAGATTAATCAATAAATTTTCTGAATAATTCATAATTTGTTTGACTATTTTAAAAACAGTTTGGTTAATAGTGTTTGATTAATTGAGAAGTTGTTTGAATAATTGATAAATTGTTTGATTGATTGATAAATTGTTTGATTAGTTAAAAAATTGTTTAAATAATTGATAAATTGTTTTATTAATTGATAAATCATTGGATTAATTGCTAAACTGTTTGAGCACATGTTTAATTAATTGATTGTTAGATTCTAACCTTAAATAGATAATGTATATTTCTATAGTTATCTCTTGGTAAATGCTCACTCTGGAGAAGGTTCCAGATACCATCAAACCTATCCTCCCCCTGGAGATTAGCAGTCTCCAACCAGTCCTGATACAGTTCACCTCCAAATAGAGGAGAAGGAAGCTCTCTTAGATATGTTTTTATTATCGCAGTTAGAACATGGTGATCACATCCTTCCAAGGAAGATAAAGTAGCCTGACCGGCGTCTATTTCTGCTCGTAAACGTTTGACCTTGCTTGACCCCGCCGCAAGCCGGAACAAGCCTTCCTCATCCAACCCTTGACAGTCATTTTATTAAAATCACGATTACTTTAAGCTCTTTTAATCAATTAATATTTCTATGCATTCTTAATTGAATAATTATATTTAAATTGTGGCATAAAATAAATCAATTGCTTAAGCACACAAGTCTTCAATTGTTCAAGCGTTCAAGACTTTTGCATTCAACTTATGAAAATCATGTGTTTAGGAATTCCAGTGGTCGAGAATTTAAGTGTTCAAAACATGTTACAGCAAAAATGCAACAACAAAGTGCTCCAAGCAATCAAGTGTTTAAGTGTTCAAGTGTTCAAGCGTTCAAGTGTTCAAGTGTATAAGCGTTCAAGCGAACAAGCATTGAAGTGTTCAAACATTTAAGTGTTCATTGATCAAGCGTTCACGCATTCAAGCGTTCAAGCGTCTAAACAATCAACCCTTCAAGCCTTCAAGTGTTCAAGGGTTCAAGGGTTCAAGCATTCAAGCGTTTAAGCATCCAAGTGTTCAAGCGTTCATGCGTTTAAGCATCCAAGTGTTCAAGCGTTCATGCGTTCATGCGTTCATAAACAATCAACCCTTCAAGCCTTCAAGTGTTCAAGGGTTCAAGCGTTCACGCATTCAAGCGTTTAAGCATCCAAGTGTTCAAGCGTTCATGCGTTTAAGCATCCAAGTGTTCAAGCGTTCATGCGTTCATGCGTTCATGCGTTCAAGCGTTTAAGCGTTCAAGCGTCTAAACAATCAACCCTTCAAGCGTTTAAGCGTTTAAGCGTTTAAGTGTTCAAGTGTTCAAGTGTTCAAGTGTTCAAGTGTTCAAGCGTTCAAGCGTTCAAGCGTTCAAGCGTGTTCAAGCGTTTAAGCATTTAAGCGTTTAAGTGTTTAAGCGTTCAAGCGTTCAAGCGTTCAAGCGTTTAAGCTTTCAAGCGTTCAAGCGTTCAAGCGTTCAAGCGTTCAAGCATTAAAGTGTTTAAGCGTTCTAGGATTAAAGCATTAATCGTGCAAGGGTTCAAGCATTCAAGCATTCAACAATTTAAGATATCAGACATTTAAAGCTTTTGTGCCAATAAAATACTAACCAAGTTCAATCAGTTTTGATATGCAAAGCTGTAAAGGATATGCTATCCCACTCTCCAGATTGAACCAACTAATATGATCCTTTAATGCACAACCAAATATGGGGAATCCACGTCTTGTTGATCTTATCATTTCTAGCCTAGGTTTCATTTCACCAATCTGAGTAGAATTATCCAGGTTCAGATTACCCCTGAACTCCAGGTATTGAGCTACTATGCCGGCCAGCTCACTATCCCGGGCCAGGAAAACCAACATGTCTGCTGCCAGGACATCTCTACAAATAGCAAAGATTTTATTACACTGTAATTCAATTCTAAAATCCAATCTAATCAGAGGTTAGAACTTTGAAGCAGAATATTGTTAATCTTGTACCCTTATTCTCGATATCTAACGTGGGCACTTTTAAATTTGAGGATAAATGGCTGCTATTTTATTTAAATTTATCCCCGACAAAATGCCCACCAGGGGATATCTAAGTGGAATTTAGTTTATCAGTAGGTCTGCATTAGACGGATCTAATTATTGCTTCTCTTATTGTGTCATCATCACAGAAGTAGTTGAACTATTGGTAGTTTAATTCAACCACTCAGCTGTATTATATTACCTAGTTTGTTCCACCTTCCTCGCAGTATCATCCAGGTCTTCAACCAATCTGTCTATCCGAGCTCCTACTCCGGGAGCTCCGTGTAATTCTTCTTCTTTGGCTTTATCCAGCCTAGCCTTAGCAGTATCCAGCTCCAAGATATATCTGTCTAACTGTTTCCTGCCCGCCAGTATGTTAGGAAGATCAGTTGACAGAACCTCCTAAATTATTAGGTCACCATTAATATCATTTATGTCAATATAATCGGCAATCTCTCATTTAGTTAAAAATAAATAAATAATAAACAGATGGCCAAACGGAAAAAAAACGAAAGGACAAATGAACGAAAGGACAAATGGAAGGATTGAAGGATGAATGAATAAAATGATGAATGAATGAATGAACAAATAAAAGGATGAATGAATGAACGAATGGAAGTATTAACGAACGAACGAATGAACGAATAAACAGAAAAACTAATGGACAAATGAAAAATGAACAATTAAAAGAATTATGATAAAAACAAATGAATGAATGAATGAACGATTGAACAAATTAACGTTTGAACGAGTAAACGATTGAGCGAGTAAATGATAGAACAAATGAACAAATGGAAGAATGAACAAATGAACAAATAAATGGATGGGCGAATAAATGAATGAAAAAACAAATAAACAAATGAAAGGATGAATGAAAGGATGAATGAAAGGATGAATGAAAGGATGAATGAATGCATGAATGAATTTATGAATTCCCCTACCCCTAGTTTGCCGACAATAATCTGTTCTACTGATATATCGTAGTTCACTTGATTCTGCGCTAGACAGTTACACAGGCCTCCAACCTCGACTAGAACCTATACAAAATAATCAAATAAAATTTAAATTTGAAATTTATTTTTTGATTTTTTCCGCTTTAGTTCAGAATTTATCACTGTATAAGTTTAATGAAATGTTGAATGAATGAAAGAATGAGAGAAGAATAAAGAGAAGGATGAATGAAAGGATGAATGAATGAATGAATGAATACCTGAGCTAAGCATGAACTGGACGACTGTTTCAGTAACCCCCTGCCTATCTCTGCTAAGGTTTGACCAAGAATAAAATCTCCGGTTTTCTTTAATCTTCTGTCCACAGAGGGACCGTCAGTTCCCTTACCAAACCCCTGATAACAAATTATTATCTGAAGTTTATTAATTTTTTAATTTCAAATAGTTTTTGAATCTTAATAAAGAAATTGTAAATTAAAAGTGTGTCAAATCTGATTCCCATCTATATCCTTAAAGATTGTCAAATCTGATTTCCAACCATATCCTTAAAGACTGGCAAATCTGATTCCCAACCATACTCTTAAAGAGTGTCAAATCTGATTCCCAACTATACCCTAAAAGAGTGTCAGATCTGTTTCCCAACGATACCCTAAAAGAATGTCAAAAATGATTCCCAACGATACCCTAAAAGAGTGTCAAATCTGATTCCCAACGATACCCTTGAAGAGTGTCAAATCTGATTCCCAACGTTACCCTAAAAGAGTGTCAAATCTCATTCCCAACGCTACCCTAAAAGAATGTCAAAACTGATTCCCAACTATACCCTAAAAGAGTGTCAAATCTCATTCCCAACGATACCCTTAAATAGTGTCAAATCTGATTCCCACCTTTACCCTAAAAGAGTGTCAAATCTTATTCCCAACGATACCCTAAAAGAGTGTCAAATCTGATTCCCAACGATACCCTTAAAGAGTGTAAAATCTGATTCCCAACGATACCCCAACAGAATGTCAAAACTGATTCCCAACAATACCCTAAAAGAGTGCCAAATCTCATTCCCAACGATACCCTAAAAGAGTGTCAAATCTGATTCCCAACAATACCCTAAAAGAGTGTCAAATCTGATTCCCAACTATACCCTAAAAGAGTGTCAAAACTGATTCCCAACGATACCCTTCAAGAGTGTCAAATCTGATTCCCAACGATACCCTTAAAGAGTGTCAAATATGATTCCCGAACGATACCCTTGAAGAGTGTCAAATCTCATTTCCAACGATACCCTAAAGGAGTGTCAAATCTCATTCCCAACGATACCCTAAAAGAGTGTCAAATCCGATTCCCAACAATACCCTAAAAGAGTGTCAAATCTGATTCCCAACCATACCCTTAAAGAGTGTCAAAACTGATTCCCAACGATACCCTTAAAGAGTGTTAAATCTGATTCCCAACGAAACCCTAAAGAATGACAAAACTGATTCCCAACAATACCCTAAAAGAGTGTCAAAACTGATTCCCAACGATACCCTTAAAGAGTGTCAAATCTGATTCCCAACGATACCCCAAAAGAATGTCAAAACTGATTCCCAACGATACCCTAAAAGAGTGTCAAATCTGAATCCAACCGATTCCCTTAAAGGCTTTGTCTGATCAAGGATCCATGAAAAATCAATAATCTTTTCTTTGAAAATTGATTTTTCTTAATTGTGGTTTCTCTTGTGTATAATAGAATTTATAAAACTAATATTTAAAGTTTTTTTTTAAAAGACTTTTTAAGAAACCACAAAAATACTGTGAACAAAGTTATAACATTTAATTACTGTATTCTGTACAAGTTTATTTTTTTTAAACTATGCAGAAATAATATCCAGGAAAAACGAACCAAAAAATTGCTTTCTAACGATTGATTTTGGTTTATTTCTATGCATTTATCTTCTTTCACGATTAAAACTCGGCACTGCAAGATAAATAAATAATTAGAGAAAAAAATTTCGAAATCCTAACACTTCTCAGACTTTTGTGGAACTTTCTATAGTCCAAATCAGAAAAAGATGTACAGGGTGTCCAAAAAAACAAGATCTTATGCATAGTAGAACTCACCAATCACCATGGTTCAATTAAATTTATTTTTACATTTTTAAAATTTATGGAGGATTTCCAATCGATTGATTGATCAGTTAGAGGTATGTAGCACAATAATCAAGTTAACAGTTAGGAGGCCATTTAGGTCATTAGAGGTCACAAGAGGTCATTAGAAGGTTAAACACTGGATTTGTCGCTGCTACTGTGTTCCCTGGGCTCCTAGCTTTCGTTTGATATGCATTAAGCCATAGTTGAAGTATTTTCTATTTGTGGAGGTCATTACAGGTCATTCAAATTCTATTTTATTTTATTTTAGGAATTTCGATCACTAATTAGGCGTGCAGCCAAAAAATTGGAAGATTTGAACCAAAAATGAAGGCAGCCCCCCACCCCCTTACCTCAAATATGCCATCTCCACCATCCCCTTTAACATTTTTTTATGAATTGATTGAAAATGTTCAATTGATTTCAAAAACGTCAAAGATTTTTACCAAATTTATGTTTTTTGGGACACCCTGTATTTTACTAAATTTTTACCTGCAAGCCTTCTGAAAATTTCTTCTGTAGTGTTGTACAGACTTGTTTGTAAACACCAATAGTTTCCTCTACAAAATATATATATGTAGTGTTTGTGCCAAATATACACTACTGTAAGATTCCTCTATTCTCAATAGAATATAAACAAGGAATGGGTTAATTCTAAGGAAGAACTGATGAAAAGGGGTGGTTCTTAAAAATCTTCTTGACTTGTCTCAAGTCTTCAACTGAATGCCTTTTTAGGTTTCAAGTTTCCCTTTTTGTCAGTTCTTTTCCTATCTTTATTCACAAAAAACATAATTTTATTTAATATCCAATTAATNCTTTGCAATCTTCCATTTTTCATATATTATTATTATTCCATTCTGCAATTCCTATAAAAATACAAAAGCAAAAGATTATTGATAACTGTTTTTACAAACTCCACATTTTAGGTTCAGATTACAACATTGAAGCTTTTAGAATTTTAACAAAAGGAATGTATTTGCACTTAAGAAATCTATCTATATATCTAGTATATACTTAAAATAATAAAGAATTTAAAATAAATATCAAAGTAAACCAACAAGCACAATAAACACCAAAACTGCCAACCTTAAGAAAGACTACACCTGGCTGAGAATAGATTTAAATGATAATAATCCCATTTTACTACAATATAAACAGGAGTTGAACTGTATGCTGTTCTATAAATATTTATGTAATAAACAGGAGTTGAACTGTGTGCTGTTCGTTAAATATTTATCTAATAAAAAGGAGTTGAACTGTATGCTGTTCTATAAATATTTATCTAATAAACAGGAGTTGAACTGTATGCTGTTCTTTATATATATCTAATAAACAGGAGTTAAAGTGTATGCTGTTTTATAAATATTTATCTAAAGCAGGAGTTTAAGCGAATGCTGTTCCGGATATTCTAGCCAATAAACACGACTTAATTTATTAAAAGGAAGTTTCCTCAATTATTACTTTTTTCCTTGAACGACAAAAACTTTCAATTTATTTGACAGTTTAAGAAAAGTTTAAGGAAACGAGCAGAAAAGTTAATAAAAAGATTCACTATCCAAAATAATTTATGAAAATTAAAAATATCCTAATTAAGAAAAAAAAATTCTTACTTCTGCAACCTTTTAAAAGTCCAAAAATGCTTAGAATCGAAACAAACCGACATATTGAAATGAGTTGGTTTTAATCTATTTAAATTTTAAAAATAATTTGTACGCATTATAAATAAAACCATATTTATAGGAAATGATCTCCTGCTAAAATAAAGCTAACATTATGATTTTGTTACGCATCCCATTTGTGTGAAAAATGGCCAAAGATTTGTAGACAACATTTTTTTAACGTGGTTTCAATAATTTATTAGAGTCTCCTTTAGTTGTAATGTAACGGCGCCCATGTTTGATTTTGTGAACCAGTATACAGGCTAGAGAACAAAACAAGATTGATTGATTGATAATACAGTGAAACCCATAAAGCTGGAGTATAGGAAGAACAATTTTGGACAATTATTTAGTTTGTGCACGACAAAACTCCGTGAATAATATGTTCGTATAAAAAATGTTTACAAAGAGCACATATTCTACGGGGGTACCCGCACATGATGAGACTGTAAAGACGACTTAAAACTCTTAAAATATGTTGATGTTCAGGTAAAATGTAGTCTTCAGCCTTGAAAATTGTCTTTCTATGGTTTACAGCCGGAACTATGCATAAAACAGACAGTAAACATTCCGTACAGTCGTCTGTAATTGTCTCATCCTCTTTGTAGGTAAACGTCGAAGGCCCATAGTTTTGAAAATAAATGATAAAATTAGTTTAACTGATATCCACCCTTTTATTTTCTAATTTATTCATTACCAATTTCACTATTTTCAAATCGGAAAAAGATCAAGTCACCAAAAAAAATCTCGTTTTAAAAGTTAATGTTCATAAAAATCGGCTAAATATATATATATATATATATAATAAAGTTTAGTGAATCTAGAATCTAGATATTTGAAAATATATATACATATAATATAGTTTAGTGAATCTAGAATCTAGATATTTGAAAATAGCTTGTTTAGTTTCCCTGTGAATTATAGGTTTGATGAAATCCAAGTTTGGTTAAATCAGACTCTAAACCTTCAAACCTCACCTCAGTACAACTAAATAGAGTTCAAGAGCAATGAAAATTTCTTTAACTTTTATTATGAAGCTTGAATTGATTAAAGAACGAGATAAACAAAGCTAGAACAGAGTTCATTTCGGTCCAATCACGGTTTTCATTAAAATCAACCCTTTTTGCTATTCACAATTCCTCTATTATTTATGCGTAATTGTATCCATATTCACAATTCCTCTGTTATGTATGCGTAACTGTATGCGTATTCACAATTCCTCTATTATGTATGCGTAACTTTATGCGTATTCACAATTCCTCTATTATGTATGCGTAACTGTATCCGTATTCACAATTCCTCTATTATGTATGCGCAACTGTATCCGTATTCACAATTCCTCTATTATGTATGCGCAACTGTATCCGTATTCACAATTCCTCTATTATGTATGCGTAACTGTATCCGTATTCACAATTCCTCTATTATGTATGCGTAACTGTATCCGTATTCACAATTCCTCTATTATGTATGCGCAACTGTATCCGTATTCACAATTCCTCTATTATATATGCGTAACTGTATGCGTATTTTTAAGTGACTCTTCATTCAAAGAGCTGGAAATGCCCTTTCAACCTTTTACTGATCCTCGAGGCTAGAGAAATCTGTGTTTTTATCTTTCAAGTAGTGTCCGAATTGCCGTAAACTGTAACTGTACGCTAACTTACAAATTACAATAACAAGTGTTTGTGTAGATACACAAGGATAAGTCTGACATTTTTAGTCAGTCAAAGGCTGGAAGGGTACTGTTGTGAATAGGAAACGCAAATGTAAGATCATTGAATTCAATTAAAGCTGAGTCCATAAATATAATCCTCGAATAGAAAGAAATGGGTGAGGAAGCATTAAAGGATTATATCAGTATTTTAAAGGATTAGTTAAGAATTAGAATTTCACCTTCTTCCTAGTAGAGTTTGAAGAATATTCTCAAGATTTGTATTGTTGTTCATTGTTTTCTTTTGCAGTACAGAGTTCATGTACACATCCAGTCGTCCAGAAGTTTCTACACCCCCGACTAGATTAGACAGTACAGTTTATGTACAGGCCTAGTTGATGTCTAGTTTGTACACCCCCTACTAGATTAGACAGTACAGTTCATGTACAGGCCTAGTTGTTATGTAGTTTGTACACCCGGCCCCTACTAGATTAGACAATTCATGTACAGATCTAGTCGTTGTGTAAGTTGTAAAGTTTCTATTGTCTACACCTCTACTACGAGATTTGAAAAAAAAGTTTTCCGATATAAGTGGGGTTTCATGTTCATAATAATAGCTAAACAATATTCAGAGATTTCAGATTTTGTTTGCTAAAGATTAAAAAAAAGTTACAAAGCTTTTTAGATAAACTGAAAACTCGCCACAAACTCATATTTTCTAAACCCTTTATCAATTGTAACTTAATAATCTTTAATTTTTTAAACTTCGATTTTTTAGTATTTAATCTAACAAAGTTCACATTTGAAATTTTCAGTTGTTTGCAATGATAAAAGGATTGGAAAATTAAAATTTAGTGTTTATAGTTCCTTAATTACGTTTTTTTATAGATTAAATAGTAATGTTTTAGGGGCTTTGATCAGCAACACAAAGTTACACATCTATCAGAAACCCAACGACAAAGAAAAAGATTTAAAATCTGTCGCCAATAATAAACAATAATGGTTAGTTTGAGACAGAACTTAATTCCTTAAAATGAGAAATTTTAGTAATTTATAAATGTTGTTTTTAACGATGTTGATGCCCGCACTCTAAGGTTTATTTTTATCAAATTTTAAATGTTGAATTATATTGATTTATATCCAAAATAAAAAAATTTTAAAGTTTTGTTATTACTAAATTGTAGCGACTAATGAAGTTAAACTTTATAAAATGTTATTAAATCTAAAAGGGACTGTAAGCACAATTTTAAGTGACACTCATTTAAAGAAGGGGATCCGCGATTAAAGATTTTCTTTATTTATTTCTGACAGAAACACTATTTTATATTTACGGAAAACTAATATTTATTTTCTAAAAGTGCCAGAATATAGTACTCATATTTGAATTTTGGAAAAAGAAAATTCTGTTTTTTTTTTCTGGAAAAATTGTGATGTCAATAGTGTTAAGTTCACACAGTACGCTAGCGTACACTTCAATTTTACAGCTTTTTACACAGAATTTAAGAGATATATACAGACACTGAGACATGATCAGTTCAAGATTAAAGGGAATGTTAAAATGGAAGGTCATTTGATATCACGCTTACAGTTCCTCTCAGAATTTAAAACTTGGACTAACCAATAATAATGAAGATTATTGTACAGAACAATTTTGGTAACATATTTTAACCTACAAATGGAGAAACAATGTATTTAATGTTCTGTAAGAGGATAGAGAGAGGATATTAAAGAGATCAGAGAGATATAAAAACAGTTTGTAGAACTTTTTTTACAAAAAAAATCCTTTAAATTACTTTTTCTGAAAGTAAAATTTTTGTTCAATGCGATAGTGTGAAACATGAGAATGCTAGGCTTTAAAAAAAAGACAATTATTCAGCTATGGTTGTCTCTGTATATGAAATATAAAATATGTTTATGTGCGTCTGTATAAACACTTTGTATTGGATGGACTAAACATGTAAAAATGTTTTTTATTTACTATCATTCTTTTTTCCAAACAAATTATGTATCGGAAACCTTTCAACAACATTAACAATAATTAAGACAATTATTTCACGAAAACATGTTAATATACAAATAGAAAACAGCCTGTTTCTCTGTTTATCTGTCTGTTAATAGATTTAAAGTTTAGAATACTTCTGCTGAAATATTCTCCGCGGCTTCAGCTGCACCAAAGCTCTAAAAAAACTTAATATTGGAGAATATATATAGAAAACCTAATATTAGAGAATATATATAGAAAACCTAATATTAGAGAATATATATAGAAAACCTAATATTAGAGAATATATATAGAAAACCTAATATTAGAGAATATATATAAAAAATGACAGTACGTGACTACACTAGGATATTGATATGTACCAAGGAACTATAAATATTTCTTGCTATGTACTGTGTTACAATGGATAATATATCAAATGTACAGTGAAATTTAAGCAGTCTAATAACTAGCAATAAGTCGGCCAAACGAGGGAGGGAACCCCCGGACGCAATAAGCCTCCGCCATGCAGACACGAGCCTCCCAGATTTGCTAGGCAGACCAAGCCTCCGCTGTGCTGTAGACGAGCCTCCGCTATCGCTATGCAGTAAACGAGCATCCTCTAATCGCTATGCAGCACAACCTCAATATAACTCTTTGTTTTTGCATGATGTAATATATATGATGTATATATAACTCTTGTAATATAGAATTTTTTCATTTTTTTCAACAGAGTGGCACAAGAATTTTACTTTTAATGTTGTTTATTGAATTGTCATGATTTGTATCTAGGGATGGTAACGTTTTCATTTTTCAGAAAAACGATCGTTTCGTTATGAAAACGACCTCGAAAAATCGAAAACGAAACGATCGTTTTTAAAAACGATCGTTTTTTTAAAAAGTTCGTTTTTTAAAAATGGTCGTTTTTAAAACGATCGTTTTTCAAAACGCTCGTTAAATTCCAGGAAATAAA
>NW_019397565.1:0-1897 GCF_000591075.1 Eurytemora carolleeae | reverse complement strand
CTGTCGAAGGTGAAATATATTTTTAATATTTTAAAGGAAACCTTCACTCTAAAAAATGCACAACTGTTAAACTTCATGTAAGACGACATTCAATAAAGTTGCATGTAATTTTTTTCCAAAATGACCATTTTGATAAATTTCGTCGGTTCGTTAACGATCGTTATCGACAACCCTTCGTTAACGATCGTTAACGACGACCCTTCGTTAACGATCGTTAACATAATTGTCAATAAAATATTTTTTCATAAACGATCGTTTTTTCAAAAACTATCGTTTTTTTAAAAACAATCGTATAAAAAACGGTCGCAAATCGTTTTAATAAAAACGATCTTTTTCAAAAACGATCGCTATTCGCTTTCTAAAAGTTCAAAACGAGTGGGTCGTTTTTAAAAACGATCGTTTTTTTCCGAAAACGAAACGATCGTTTCTGAAAACAAAACAAAAAACGATCGTTTAACGATCGTTTTCAAAAACGATTAACAACCCTATTTGTATCTAATATTGACTCATGAGGTGGTTTATAAGATTTTTACAATAAAACATTTCTTACGCAGTAAGGAGGCTTTTAGGAAATTCATTTCTTAACTGAATTTAGTTTATTTTCTTTTAATCTTTGATTTATCTAATACCTTTTTTGGAAAATTTATTTAGATTTGGATCATTTGCAAATGTCAAATCTGGTAAAAATTTCAAAAAAAGTTATCACTTAAATCAAAGATTATGAAATATCAAATAAAATTACTTTCAGAATTTATTCTCTGAATGTTTCCATCTTTTTGCTAAGAACATGTTTCAAGTTTTTAAAACCATTTTACTAGTCCTAATTAGTCACTATATATGATAATTGATAATACTTCTAATTTTTGATAAAGTATTTATGCCACAATGTTGACAAAAAGGAAAAAATTCTAAATTAGATGTAAAAACCAAGAGTAATAAGGAAGCTGTTCTGAATAGTAGAGGCTCTTACTGCATAGTGAAGGCTCAGTCTGCCTAGCAAATCTAGGAGACTTGTGTTAGGTAATGGCGGAGGCTCATGGCGTCCGGGGGTTCCCTCCCTCGCCATACACTATTAATGTTTATTGATGTTTACAATAAACCCTTGAATGGGGTACAAATTAGTTCAAAAGTTGCTTGATCCAACCAGTACAAGGATGCCGGTCAAGTCTTTACCGTACCAGCCCGTCTATTGTACCCAGTATGTGGTTGACATAACATGTTTTATGCAACAGAATTAAACGGGCTGAACTATAGTGGGTATAAATAGCAGAATCGAATTTTTAAAGTTATTTCCAATAGCTGTTTCTGGGTCAATCATTTTCTTCATGAACATACCACACGTACTGCCATACTATACTTATAAAAAATCGGTTTAAACTCCCTATATACATTTAAATATTACCAATATAACTCCCGTAAATCTAGATGTTAAGCTCTGTATATACCTGGAGAAGTATTGTGATGTATTCTGCATAAACCAACTGATAATATTATCACTAGAAGTTTTAACTCGAACTACAGAGAATATATCCGTCTGTAAAAACAAAATATAAATAATTAAAAACGAAAGAACTAAAAAAGTTAAATTAAGTAGAAACTTTAGAAAGGTTAAAAAAAATGGAAGAAATTACAGAGTGAGTCAAAAAAAAGTGTGATTTGTGGCGCTTGGTGCAAATCTGTACCTTTTTTGTGCAACTCTACATGAATGGTGTTTTTTCAATATTTTTTAAAATTTGTATTTTATTTTGGTTCTAAAATGGCCGCAAAAAATCCGCAAGCCTTTTTTTTCTCTCAAAATTGTTGTATTCCGGATTGTTTGATATATGAGTGAACAGTCCCTTGAATCCAACAGGAAGCCAGATGAGTCAGTACATCCCGGACCGCTGCAGCGTAGACA